>NC_052951.1:16033166-16312617 GCF_013358895.1 Oreochromis aureus | reverse complement strand
CTTCAAACTTGTGGTTGTCGTTAGCACTGTGACCACAAACTCTTCATGCACACGTTTGCTTCCTATGTTGACAGTCAGTGTATAAACCCCTGCATCAGCATCAGTCACCCTCACGAGCTCCAGAGATTCAGTCTCTGACAACAGTTCATCATTCTGGGGCAAAGCATGATTATGTAGCACATAAAAACCTTTTATTTTGAAAAGATGTCAGAGTTAAATTCAGTTTCAAATTCCACATTTCCTTTACCTTGGTCCAGTTGTACTCTGCATTTGGAAATAATCTGCAGCGAATTGTCACATTTTCTCCATTTTGGACTTCAACAGTGCCATTCACATCACACGTTATTTTAATGTCATCTATTGAGGAAAGCATGAGATTAATTAGATTTAATCACACAAAAAACAAAAACAAACAAATAAAAAAAACCAACCAACTAACTGATGTGAAAAGCACATTTTGTAATATGTCTTCTGCCACTGTTGTGATCACAACATCCCTTCAGCTGAACAGAAGAGTGTATTGTGTCGTGTGTTATGAGACAAGTAATATGAAAAAGAAAACTGTGTCTTTTAGCAAAGCTCCTAGATTTGTTCTTTTCATTCTTACTTGGATTTGCTGAGCGGTAAATAACTGCTGAGATTGGCAGAGACTGAGTGCTCTGATGCAACCACAAGTAATGTGAAATATATGCAATACAGCATTAGATAGAAAGATGTTGTGTATTTCTATTTAAATATTAAATCCTGGGTGGTCTACAAAGTCTGGTTTAGGTACTTAGATATGGCTTTGTGCGTACTAGGTTCTCTTACCTTTGATTATTAGCTGTGTTTCAACCTTTTTGGATCCATCAGGAAAGGTGGCCATGTCACAAACATAGATGCCTTCATCCGATTTCTTCACATCAGAAAGTTTTAAATGGGAACCCAATGCATCAGCACTGTTGTTCTCAATCTGGATGGTAATATTTTTCCAGAATAGATGGATTCCATAAAGTTGGCTGTACACACACAGCTTTGTGTTTTCCTTACTCCATTCAATACTGACAATCTTGTTATCAGTAGGACCTTTTACAGTGCAGGGTAAGGAAACATTCTGGCCCACTACAGCTTCCATCTTTTCATAATGGAACAACTCAGCACCCTGGATCCCTGTCAGACACATCAGATAGTGTTAAAGTCAATATTTTTATTGAATATAATATTGAATACCCATCTTTGCTGATAAATCATAACACACACAAGCAAAAAAAAAAAAACAACCCCAAAAATGCAAAGAATTACCTTGACGGATAGAAGCAAGAAGTAGAAGAGTGAGAACCATTCTCAATACTTCCAGCATATTTCCAGTCATTTTTGAGGTCCCTAAACTCATTACGGCCAATCAGGCTTAATCTATTGAGCCTAACTGAGGAACACAGGAAAGACAGAAATGATACACTGTCTGTTAACTGAGGTTAAAGAAATGGGCAGGATGGCTTATCTTTACAGAAAGCCACACAGTGAGTCATGTGTGTATTTCTGAAGCTTTGTGGTTAAAAAAAAAAAAACAGCTGGTGTGAAGCAGACATTTTTGAAACAAGGTACTTCCCTAACGTCTTTTTGTCACAACTATCAAATTCAGAGAACTGTTGATGTTTAATTTCAATTGGAACAACCTTCTTAATGCACATTCAGGTTTCCTCTCTTTTTTATCCTCTAGTAATATTACTGACTTTATCCTTCCACTGTCCAGTTATTATGGCCACTTGAGGGGTTTGTCACTTGAATGTTAAAATACAGTTATCCATCCATCCATCCATCCATCCATCCATCCATCCATCCATCCATCCATCCATCCATCCATCCATCCATCCATCCATCCATCCATCCATCCATCCATCTTCTTCCGCTTATCCGAGACCATATGTGACCATATCGTGACCATAGGTGAGGGTAGGGACATAGATTGGCCGGTAAATTGAGAGCTTCGCTTTTGCACTCTCATCTGGGGACTACTATTTTAATAGCTGTGAAAAGATTTTGTTTATTATTCAAATATGCTTTGCTTGTGATTGTGTAAACTCTGAATGACAATTCACCCTGATAAACATGAAGCCTTGTCTATGCTTTATCAAATGCCTGTGAAGACAAGTTCCTGTGTAAAGAAGCACGGAAAGTGCCACACGTTTAGGGACAGAATGTTTACTAAGATATGCATTTGTCAGTTAAGCAATCTATATTCTGAGAACTGGCGGAGACTGCCTCCGCCCTGTTGTGCCTATATAACCTGCAATAAAGAAGTGTACTGGTGTGACTGTCTCTCGACATGTTCACCCATGTACATGTAATTGATTATATTGTCTCACTGTGTCTCTGTTTTACTTGGCAGCCTTCTATTTGGGAGATTTCCCCCAACAATAGCTCTGTCACCTTTAGCTCTCAGTATTGTATGACGCACAGCCAGGAGGCCCTGACCATATCAGCTCAGGGACATGCTGGGGATGTATTGATGAAAATGTTCACAGCGGTATGTTGGTGCTCTTTCATGCAGAGCTCTAAAAGTCAAGCTCTGGGTAGTTACCAAAAGAATGAGACTATGGATACTAGTGGCAGATATGACCTTAGTGGAAGGGTGGCCAGGCTTCTCCATTATGACAGAATGAGGAGCTTGATCATTTGTGAGGGACCTAAAGCAGAGCCACTACTACACAACCTTAAAAAAAGATCCAGATGAGGTGATTCGGGTATCTGTAAAGATGTTTCCTGGGCACCTTCTAAGTGGCATGTTCTGATATGTTCTTCTGTGTATCCTGGGGCACACGCTGGAGAGTTTATGACTCTGCCTGGCTTGGGAATGCCTCAGCTAGACTTCTATGATTGGACTGCTACTCCTTGATGCAGCCTTGGATAAGCAGCAGAAAGTGGATGGATGGATGGATGGATGGATGGATGGATGGATGGATGGATGGATGGATGGATGGATGGATGGATGGATGGATGGATGGATGGATGGATGGATGGATGGACGGAAGGAAAACATTCAACTCATGACAAGGTCAGACAGTGCAATGCTCAAAGAAATTACAAAAAACTAAATAAAATCAGTAAAACACTACATCTCAGACTCTACAGGCCTCAGCTGGCTTATGAAAGTTCATGACAGCACAGTTATAAAAAGACTGAACAAATATGGCTTCTTTGGAAGAGTTGTTAGCAGAAAGTCTCTCCCCTCTAAAAAGAACATGGCAGCACAGCTCAGGTTTGCAAAATTGCATCTGAACAATCATCTCTAGGAACAATAACCTGTGGACAGGTTAGATCGATGTGGAGATGTTTGGCCATAATGGTAAGCACCACATATGAAAGAGAAGCAAAACGTGTATATCTACACAAACACCTGATAACAACTGTTAAGCACGGTGGTTAAGGAGTGATGATTTATGCTCGTTTTGGAGCCACAGGACCTGGTAAACTCCTCTGTATATTCTACAGTCAAATGTGAGGCCACCTCTCCGACAGATTTGCTGAAATTGGCTCATGCCAAGACAATGGTTCAAAGCACAGCAGCAAATCCACAACAAAATAACTGGAAAAAAAAGAATCAAGATGTTGCAAATTTCAAGTCTGGACCTCAATCCAATTAAAATGCTGTTAAACCTTAAGAAAGCTGTCCATAAACAAATGCATGCAAACCTTGTAAAGAACAGAAGAAGTGAGTCTCTGAAAAATGTCTGGCACTCACATAATCACTGTGATTAGTGAATATGAATTACTGTCACTATTATTCCCAATTCTCTCATAATTTACAGGTAAATGAAAATAAAGAATAATCACTGATTTTTTCTAGGATTTTTTGATCTTCCAGAAAGAAATTAACGCACAGTAACCTGCATTCCTGCATGATCTGTAGCAAATGGCACTTTTTGCAATGAACAAAACACTAACTATAGATTCTGTGTGTACGTGTGTGTGTGATCTCTGTGAAAAGATATCAGTTTTAAAGGTTTAACTAAAATTTAGGAATGTAGTGGAAACTGGCTGCAAGCCAGTTAGAGCCCTAAGAATGCCTTTTATTTACTGTATATTTAAAGTTTAAACAACAAGTTGCTATGTTGAAACCTTCCTTGTTCATCAAAGCTTATTATGCTCCAACTATGAATAAACCTTGCCCATAATCTCACTATACATTTTTGGACTACAGTGTATGGCATACGAATTTATATCACATTATTTAATAAAGAACGTCCTAGAAATGCCTTTTCCCTTAGGTTTGTAAATTATTGCAGCGTGATTTGACAGAATTATAAGGTGAGAAAGGGTGCACACGATCCAGTTTTCAGTGTTAAAAAGAGATGCGACTCATTAAAACATTGGTTCTCCAAACTGTGGAGCAGCCACCCAATCCATTAGGGAACAGAAACCCACCATAGGGATTTGGTCAGCCAGAGGAAAAATACATTGTGGAAAAAAACTCAGTTAAAAAGTTGCCAAACCAAATTTACCAATTTACCAATAAAAACATAAATTCCTATAAAATGATTGCCATTTGTAAGTACTACTTGTGAGTTATACAGAGATATTACATTTTACTTCAACTTTCTAAATATTAAAATTTAATCACTATTGTCATATTCATGATGAAGCATTTCTCCATTCCTTGATTGTAAATAAGGACTATTAACAACAATTTACAAAGCGCTAGTTTTGAATAGAAACCTTTAATGCAGTAGAAGACCAAGCTGTGAATTAAATCTGCAAATCAGATAAAAAACATAAGACAACCATTCTCTAAATCATGTCAGAAAATAGTGGCATATATTATAATGAACCTGCACGATTGGTACAAGCCTGCATGCATGCATATGTGGCGACTATCCATGATAAATTTTTTTTATATTGAAAAAACATACTGCACATTTCAAAAAAACATAAACGCATTCCTGTCTGTATGGAAATATCAGACAAAAAAAAGAAGCTAGGGACTGAAACCAGACTGGAAATAGTAAAAAGAAAAAAGTCTGATAACCAGACATATGTTAGCTACCATGTCAGTATCATCAGTTACATCTTAGAAGCTGAAAAGCTGCAAACCTATGAATCCATACTATTCTTGACCTTAAACCTCAGAGAGGCAAAAATGCAGACAAAAAAGAAGAACAAAAAAAAGCATACCAAATGAATTAAAATATTCAGGCATAAGAAATTTGAATAGGCTTACAGTAAGATTTTCAGTAACATATTTTACATAACCACAATGTAATTCAAAGCACTGGCACACATATAAGTAAAAAGCAAGGCTTAAAAAAACCTTTTTCAGTGAAAAAAAAAATCTGGCGCAATTTAAATTTGCTTCTCTCCTCCTTAAACTAACCTTAAAAGCACATCAATATCACTATTAGTATTGTTACTGTGCTACTGTATATATTCATAATAGTATTTTGACATTACGATATTAAAAAGTAAATAATTACAAACATACCTCAGAGAGTGCAAACAAATCCTGACATCATGCAAACTGGAGACATTTTGATCCGCCACATGACGACAGTCATTCAGCACGTTACAGCTGAACACATCCTGAGGTGGAAGATCAGTTTGGTCCACTACAGATCTTAAAACTTATACATTCAACTGAGTCACAACTAGATCAAATAATTAAAGAAGACATCCAAGTAGTCCAAACGCTGTTTGTGGGTTAGACACCTGATGAACGCGTCCACTGGGAAAGTGTCTGACTCCCTTGAGACATAAAAAGCTTCTGTCCTCTTGGGATAGGAGGTGTTTGATCCTCAGTACATGAAAAAGGTCACTGAGAAAGAGAAAAACCTGATGGCTGATTTGCAGCATTTGAGCACTTTTCCCCTTTAGCATCAGGATACAAAATGCGCTCTCATGTCTTTCGTGATTGGCAGTAAATTGTTTGATTTTCGCATAAATACCTTCTTGCTTCTTCCTACAATCTGGATCCAGCAGGGTCTCACAATATTACATGTTAGGGCAGTTTGTCAGTAGAAAAAGTGCATAAGGTCAACAACAAGCGATAAAAAAACACATTTACTCTCTAAGTTAATGATAAAAGATAATGAAAATATCCAACTAAAACACAATCATATTTGATGGGGGGGTTTTGTAGTAATTTTTAATTTTTCTAAACACCTGGACTCCCTAGACCAATAGCCATTTAAAAAAAATGTTGTTTGATTTTCATTCCTTCAGCTTATCAAAGTTGTCTTTGGAGTTTAAAACTGAGTTTGAAACATGTCAGAAAAGCAGTAAAAGTCTTTAAAATGCCCTTATGTTTATTTCAGTCCAATTTTTTAAATCCTTCTATTGGTATTCCTCTCTAAGTCCTTCAGTACTCAATGAGGTCATGTGTGGGTGTGCCCAGTCACAATCTGAAAATAAGCATCTGTTCATTAAAAAAAAACAAACCCTTAAACATTCATAATATCCACATGAAGAAAGGCATCAAAGAGATTGGTCCAGTGGGAAGTTTTGTCTCTTGGAGTTTAAAATACTCCCTGGATAGAAGATTAAAAAGAAAAAAATAAGTTGTTGTGGGAGGGGGGTGCAGGTTTAAAGAGAGGAGGAGCTCTGGCTGTAATGTCTCAGCAGCAGCTGGTCATATTCAGCCTCAGAGGCAGGGGACAGGGAAGGGGGAGAGCTGCCATTGGAGCTCAGAGATGAGTCTCTAAATGGAGAGGGAGGCGTCAGAGCCATGAGCTCCTCCATATCCTTGGCCCGTCTGCTACTCACGCAAGTCCCGGCCAGGTGCTCATAAATCTTACCCGCTGGTCGATTCTCGCAGAAATTGGAGACAGCTGTTACCTCTGCATATGTGGTGACGGTGGAGGGTGTCTGTCTGTTCCTGGGCGTGAGGTACTGAGGTGGACACGCCGTGGTGTCTGCAGTAGCAGCAGGCAGAGCAGTAGTGGAGGGTGGGCTGACGGTGGCTCCCCCCGGCAGCATCATGGTGTTCAGCTCACTGATGTTGGCAGTGAAACGGTTAACCACACTACTGATCTGGTCCATGATTGTGGTACCCTGAGTTTGGCCGCCAATCATCCCTATGCCAATATCACCCACTCCTATGATGCTAATATCCCCATCATTCAATGCACCAACACCTTGGCTGTTGTCCCCGCCCCTTCTTCTCACTCCAGCGGGGTGCTCGGGTAAATAGGTGGGTAAAACTTGTGCATCCTCGCCATCCTCTCCTCCCTGATGACACACCGCCTTCGCTGCATGCTGACTGATGGTGGGCAAAGGTGACTGAGAGGGTGTGCAGGTGAAAGACTGAGAAAGCTGTGGCTCTTCGTACTGCTCCCTGACACCGTTGTCTGCTGGTGTATCCCCATCTTTAGAGAATGGCTTGATGATGGCTGTCTGATTCGCCTCGACTGGATCCTTTTTCTTCACGTGGAATGACATCCTCTTCCACAGGTTTGGTCTGTATCCACGCTCATTCTGTGTCCATGTAACTGATTTCCCATTGGAACTGAAAATCACATGAATGGCAGTAAGTAATCTCATACCTATAGTGTAATACTGCAAGTTGTCAGTAAATACACATGGAGAAAATGTAAGCATTTGGTGTAAACATTTGTAATTTATTTCAACATCACACCAGGTTTTTTTTTTAAACTATTATAATCCATGATGAGGGTCATGTTCCAATTCCTCTCACGAGTATTTCTACACTCCTATGTTCTATCTTTTGCCTGCTGTGTAATATTAAGTCTCTTTACATGTTCTTTTATCCTTCCTAGAAAGAGAAATCCTTAAAGGCAGTGGGGATCCTTTGGGAGTGCGTAACCCAAATGAGGTTACATACTCCCAGCTCTGGGAGCAGTTTTTCTTGGCTTCATATTCAGCCTGTTGCAACAGCTTCTGCTCTACATGTATAAAGCTTAAAGAAGAGATGTGGATGGCTGTGCTCTTAGCTGTACTATATCTAAGCAGATCTTCCATATCTTTTGATGGACTCATGAACAGAAACAACTAAAGAAGGTGACTGCATTTTCTTTTCCAATCAGCAGTTAGTTAAACCTCACATCCACCATATCAGCCCAGTCTGTAGCTGTCCCATTTAAGTTTCAATATTTTTATCTTGTTGTACACTATGGCATTGCTAATGTAGTGTGGAACTCCTATCACGCGTTATTTATGGAAAATATCATCGGAAACTGTGCCAAAATTGACTCCTATTGCTTGTTATTGTAAATTAGCAAGCACTAAATAGAACTTTCATTTTAAAAACGTAAATTGATTCAAAGATTTTATCTCACAATGCATCAATATACAGTTACTAATGGAAAAAATAAACTACTACTTAAGTTCACTAGAGTTCAAGTGAACTAGAGTTCACTCTAGTTTAAATGCTATGGAGAGTAGGAAACACTTTAAAAATTCAAAACAGAGGTAGTCCTACAGTACATGACCTCATTTCATGTTATAGCCATACCACCCTGAGCATGCTCAGTCAGTACTTGGATGGGATATCACCTGAAAATACCAAATGCTGTAGACTTGGGGCATGTGGCTCAGGTGGTAGAGTGGGTTGTCTACCAGTTAGAAGGTTAAGCCAAGTTTATCCTATTACAGTCATCAGAGTGTGTGTGTGTGTGTGTGTGTGTGTGTGTGTGTGTGTGTGTGTGTGTGTGTGTGTGTGTGTGTGTGTGTGTGTGTGTGTGTGTGTGTGAATGTTAGACACAGCACTTAAACATAGACAAAAGCACTGTATGTTAAACCTATTGATTCATAGGCTCACAGCTATGTTAATAAAATCTTTGTTTGTTTGTTTTTATCTCTATATATACGTTAACGCCAGCTTGTACCTTATGTTGTCCTGCGTAGAGCCACGACGTCGAAACAAGTTGGCCATGCTGCTAGAAGATTTGCCAGATTTGGCAGCTTTCTTAGCATCGCCCACATGCATGCGCACAACTGTGGATGTGGTGAAAGCGCTGCGGACATTTTTCTCAGGCTTGGCGAGCATGATGTACACCTGATAATGGAAATGAGCAAGAAGGAAGTGTAAAAAAACGTGTGAAAAGGGATAATGCCAAACAAGACAACAGAAAATCTTTAGATTTTTAAGGGTTTTTTTTCTTTCTTACCTTGGGGACAAACATGCAGCAGAGAGCCACTGTGGCACTGAGGCTGACACTAAAGCACATGGTTATGATCTTGTAGTTGGAGCCAAAGTAAATTGGAACAAAGGCCAGCCAGATGATACAGGTGGTGTACATGGTGAAGGCAATGTACTTGGCCTCATTAAAATTAGCTGGTACATTACGAGTCTGTGTGGGAAAAGGGAGTATGTATGTTTTAAAGCAGGGCGTGGTAAAGTCAAATGAACAGTACATAGGAAAGAAAAGTGAGTAACAAAAATATATAAAAGTAACCGAAAATCTTAGTAAGCCTTGCATTATTGACTAATGCTATGCTGAAGTACCTTGAAGGCGTAGAAGGTGCAGCTGAGGATAAGCAGGCCATTGTAGCCCAGCGGTGCTACCACCCCCAGAGTGGTCAGATTGCAGATCAAGTGCACCTCACGGATACTGGGGTAATCATAGATCACCTAAAGAAAAGAAGAAGCTTCTCTAGTTGTATAAATAAATGTATATGACCATTCCCCACATTACAAAGGAAACACGCACATACCTGTGGTGGCTCTATGATGAGAAGTGCCACAATAATCCCCAGCTGCAGGAGTATGAGTAGGAAGGCGATGACCAATTGTGCGCAGGCGGACATAAAACGCGGTTTCTTGGTACAGATCTTCTTTTTGCTGCCTGCCAGGATCCGTGCTATGCGGTTGGTCTGGATCAAAAATAGATCAAATGGTTATGCAGGCTTCAATTACATCGACTGTGAAGAAAACATCTTGCACTGATTCATGACAATAATCCCCTTCCCAGTTCTTCAGCAGCAACCTCAGCCCACACTCAGACCCTCAACTTCTACCATGCTTTTCTGACAATTGGCTATCATTCAGTCTCTGGAGGTGGCTCTCCCAGCATTAATCTAGAGTTGCCAGTCTATTTATGCTTGAAAACATAAGACTACAACAGCAGATAAGCAGTTTGATTAAAAGTGGTTTATAAAGAGAAATACAGAAAAATTTTGAAACTTTGAATGAAATTAGAAAGCCCTTGCTCTGTCAAAATTATAAAGTCCTTTAAAGTCAGTCTTTCGGGACTCATAGAAAAAACATCTTCTTTGAGTAATTTAGTCTTCCATCCCATGAAGCTCTCTACGCACTGCTCTTGAGCTAATCTGAAGACCACATGAAGCTGACTCTGCAGAAAGTTGGTAAACTTTGCTTACTGTGCCCCTCAGCGTCCACTAACCCCAATTTTACATGGCCTTCCACTTCATAGCTGTGTTGCCATTATTCTCAATTTCTACCACTTTCATATAATACTGAGCTTACAGTTGACTGTGGAATATTTAGTAGTGAGGAAATTTCACAACTAGTCTTGTTGCACAGGTGGCATCCTGTCACGGTACAACGCTGGAATTCACTGAGAGCAACCCATTCTTTCACAAATGTTTGTAGAAGCAGTCTGCATGCCTAGCTGCTTGATTTTATGCACTCGTGATGATGTAAGTGACTGGAACACCTGAATTCAATGATTTGTACAGGGAAGTGTATACGTTTGGCAATATAGTGTTGTGGTACGTTTTGCTTGTTTTGATAACTTCTTAACCGTGCAGCTCAATTCCAACATGTTGTTTAACACTGAAAGTGCCAATGAGGAAAAAATGTGACAGTAACTACCCAGTAAAATATTTATTTTAGTGCTTGAAAGAACAAGCTGATTTCAAATGCAGCTGAAACACAATGAGCATCTGTTTTAACCCACTTAGTTTCATAGGAAGTGAAAGAAGATGCTAACGTGCATATACTTTATGTGCTTGTTCCTCTACCTTCTGATAACTAAACAGAAAAAGTACCTTGGTGACGAGAGCAGAGTAGCTCATGGCAGGGGACAGTCCGATTCCCAGCCGCTGGAGGTAGCAATAGACAATGTGCGGCTTTGCGATAAGACTGAAAGTACACAGGTAGCCCAGACATATTCCTGCCAGAATGATGTAGCAGAGCTCCCGACTGGATGACTTGACCACAGGAGTGTCCCAAAACCTACAGATAAATGAAACATCTCGATTCACATAGCTGATAAAAGATACCCAGAGCACCACAGTGACTGTTTTACTTTGTCTAATTAAATGTTAGTCATACAAAAGCATGAGACATTCAATACTGCAAAGGATGTATTGCATATATCACTAACAACCAGTTGCAAACAGGGACATCAGACATTAAAAACATCTACAGAGTCGCAGTAAAACACCAACAGTAGGTCAAAATAAACATATGCTAGCTCCTGTTAGTCCTGAATATGTATGTAACATCCTGTGCATTCATAGTTAAATGTATAGATACTGGCTCCAATTACTTGATGAAAACAGATGTAACAAAAAGTGTAGCCATGAGGCCCAGGCAGGCAAAGACTACAGCAGCAATGGGCTCTGGATCCCCCCAGCGGACATACTGCACTGGAATTGGCTCACAACCTGAGGGGTGCAGAGAGATCATGATTAGTGAGAGAAAAAGACATGAAAAGTTTCATATAAAAATTTGATGCATTAGTAAGAGAAATATTAAAACTAGTGCATTTGTGTATTTTCATGAAACAGACAACAGACTGTAGCTTACTCCAGCAACAGATTTTCACTCATGTTGCAACACTGTGGACATCAACAATGTAACTGTTGTGTGTAAAATTTAGGAAAAAATATTTTTTTCAAACTAGAGAGGAAATAAAATATGATAGGACAGTTTACAAAGAAATCTGAATCCAGGTCTCTTTATATGTGACTACTATTTTTGTTGATTTCTGTGCAGTAGTGTGTTTTTCTACAGAATGCTAGGGCCGTTAACAGATGTGGTCCACCGTCACTGCGGTGGACCCAGATTTCATGGCTCCTCTGACCGCTGCGGAAACCGTGTATGTGTAAGTGAAAGTGCCACAGACGAAGTAGTGCATACCAGTGAGGTCATCTGTGGGCCAGGAGCCAAGCTCACAGGCTCGGCAAGTGTACTCATCAAACACGAACTCGTTCTCTTTGCAGGGAGTGCAGGTCCAACAGCAGCTCACCTCTCCTTTACGGATCACCTGGAGACACAGACACACCAGTATGAAAGACTGGAAAGGTCTCAATGCTCCAATGACAATTTCCTGTAGGTAATCTTACCCTCTGACTGCTCCACATGCTAAGAAAATGAGAATTTGTTCACCAGGGGAGCAAATGAAGAAAAAAAAAACGTCCAGAAGGTAATTGAGTCTCATTATTAACAAAAAACTTTCCTCACCATAGCAACACGTATATGAAGAAGTGTAACTGGAAAAGGGAAAGTGGAAGTGTGGAGGGTTAGGGGTTAGGCTGAGGTCTGGAGTTTTAATCAGAATTACTAAAATTTTTGTGCGGAGTTTCCCATTTCTTTTGGTTCTGCCGCATCCTCTAATAGTACGAAGGATAGGTTGACTTTGTGGGTGAACATGATTAGGAATCAGTCTGTGTAGGTTCCTAGTCATCCAGGTCATGGCAGTCTAAGGAAAGAACACGACTGGACTTTCTCAAATTTCTTGAAGATGTTTCACCTCTCATCCAAACAAGATTCTTCAGTTCTGAAACCAAATGGTGTAAAGGCCCAGGTATTTAAACCCTTGTGGCACCACTTTTAATCATGTGCCCCATCACTTGAGCCAAGGTGTGAAAAAAGGCACTACCACAAGATCTGAGCAGGGGTTGAGGCCTCTGGGTAGGAATCTCAAGACTGCACTGTAGGTGGTGACAGTTAATGGTTGTTCACAGTGGACATATGTCATCCAGGGAAGGACAGATTTTGTTTTGAAGTTAGTTTGCTGTGTTTTAATGTGGAGTGTTTTTATTTATTTTTTGTATTGCATGTTTTGGTTATATCTTGTGGAGTGTTTTATTTACATTGCATGTCAATTTGTCCTGGAGAGACTCCGCCCTTTCCCGTTTTACTAATTTGACACACCTGAGAGGTGACAGCGGGCGGTGATTTAGGGAGAGTGCTCAGAGACACAGGAGGGTCTGGTGAAGGTTGGCGTGCAGGACGTGGGAGAGCATACGACGCCAGCGAGCAGAGAAGCGGAGGGAGCTGTTCTGCTGCTGGAATAACAACGAGGCCAGATCACGCTACGGTGGGGAATCAGTGGCAGCGGGACAGCGCCCTACCTCCCACGGCGAGACGGGCTGGTGCCGATTGGCGTGCTACAGGAAAGCGGCGGGCAGAGTTAAGAGCTCTGCCCATCCGGGGTAAGTCTCGCGACTTATCCCACTCTAACAAACTGTAGCCACTAT
Source organism: Oreochromis aureus (assembly GCF_013358895.1). Lineage (NCBI taxonomy): Eukaryota > Metazoa > Chordata > Actinopteri > Cichliformes > Cichlidae > Oreochromis > Oreochromis aureus. The sequence goes on along the minus strand of NC_052951.1, from coordinate 16,299,237 downwards.
AAGAATAGTGACTGTCGCTGCCCCTCTCTTCCAGCACGCCGGAGCAGAAACACTGATAGGACGGCGAGGACGCCACCGGGTTTTCCCTTCTGCTCTGATTGGCTAGATTTTTAACTTTTAGTGACTTTTATACCGTGGCGGACGCCACTGGACTTTTAATGTTTGTGTTTTATTGATTTTATTGTGTTTTTCCCTGGCCAGGGCTGTTTTAATTCCCGTTTATATTTTTAACTGTTTTGTATAATAAATTATATTTTAGTTATACAGTTTTTAATTCAGTCTATTCCCTTGGTTGCTCACTGCTCCGTCCGTTTTTGAGGAGGGTTTCCCTTCTAGAATAACACCTGTGTTAAATCACAATCACATTGCCCCGTTACACATACATGGCCTCATTTACTCCTTTTACTCCCGGTCCAAAATATGAACACTGGCATCCTCAAATTAGTGACCTTTACCTGTACAGCTGAGTCTTGTCCTCTCTAGGTGACTGTTTATTTTTTCCAATATGGAGGTTATTAACAGTCATTAACACAAGCATAAACTTAAGAGCAAATCTGACATGCTTGTGTGAGGTGATCATATTCTAGTTCTATTTCTTTCACTACATGTGTTCTTCAGCCACTACAAGAAAACTTACAAACCTATAAAATGCCATATGTTGTCGTAGTTCTACAACTATTTCCCCACAACAGTTGAGAAATGGTTTAAAATGTAAATAGTACAAATTTAGAAAAAAAAAAAGATTATGTCAGTTTCAGCATTTGGATATGTTGTCTCAGTACAATTTTCAGCTAAAGATGGGTTTGATTGTTTTGCAATGCACTTCGCCTTACATTTCACTCTGCTTCTGTAGCGGTGCACTGCTGCACATAAACAACAGGTTGTCAGAAGTAAAGAGGGATTCATATTAGAACTTTGGGAAAAATACTGGAGAGGGACACTTTAGTGTTCTTCGTGATTTGAATTAGCTGGAGGAAGCTTAAAAAGGTCCAGATGGGAGATGATAAAAGCTTGAACAAAGAGCTTTGCTGAATCCCTGGCAGAGTACTCGAGGATCTGACTGGACCAGTTTTAGAAATTGTGAACCTGTGGGATCAATTTAAGGCTGCTGTGTGGGTCGTGTTTTTTGAAAGGTTTCTTCATTATAACTTCCCCGAGTTCTCTGGTATATGGTTATATGTGGTCGTATGGCATCATGAATTATGAGTGGCATCAGAAAGAGAATATTTTCATAATCCACCCTTTAGTTTGATGCACACATTAAAATCCAGTCATTTACATTTTCTTTTGGTTTGATATATGCTCTCATTATGATTGTGTGTACAACTATTGCTACAAACTGTTAAAAAAAAGGCAAATACATTATAGATTAAAATTTTGAGTATTAAAACTTAGAGGTGTAACTCTGGCCCTTGAGTGCACTGAATGGGTTCATACCTTAATCTGTGCCTTCTGGCAGGGCTCAGAGCAGACTGACTGGATGATTTCACTGTTGTTGCTCCAGATTTCTTCATCATTCATCTTTAGGCCACCCTGATCCCAGCTTCCCACATGGATGTAAGCGTATTTATCTTCACCTGTCTGCTTGAAGTTCATGATTTCATACCTGAGGCAAGCATGCAGTATAAACACACATATAACAGCAATTTATACTTTTCCTGTCCCCTTTTTTCTGCCTTTGCCATCACAGGCCTCACCTGCCGGGTGAGTCTCCATTCTGGTCAAAGAGGATGGCCTCCCCAGATACACCAGTAAAGTTGGTTTTCATCAGGAAATCTAGCAGCTTGCGACCATCAATGGGACGCATGTTCTCACACAAACCCTGTGGAAGAGAAAGCGATGTCATTGCTGTCACAACTGATGTGAAAGCACTTAAATATTCACTGTCAGTCCTCATACCTTATATCCTGGACAAAGCGTTTGTTGCATTGCATGTAGGCCATAAGCCATAGAATAAATGGCATTTATGACAAAGCCCATCTTGGTGTCTTGGGCATATTGATGCCGCAGAGACTCTCTCCCTGTGGACAGGAAGGAGATAGACAATAGAAAACCCTTGTAATGACAGTATTATACTCATTCGTTAAAAGTGTCTAAGTAGGTGTTTTACTAACAAGTGCAAGTGCGGTTGTAAGCAGTGCTCTCCTGTGGATGTCCCTTCAACCTGCACTGGAAGCGGTGCTGCCAGAACTCGGGGAACCAGGGGTTCCTCAGGTTAGCGTCAGGCTTCAGGTTCAGGTAGTAATCATCAAACCAGGTCACATACGCCGACTTTAACTTTATAGTGATTCCACCGGCTGCTTCCTTCTGGTAGCCATTAGTCACATCATACCTGTCAGCCCAGCCATCACTGGACAGGAGGAAGGGAAAATTAGAAAAAAGTACAACAGCTAGTTCAGGTAAGTACTGTTAATATTAGGATGTTATTCTTCTTCTTCTTCTTTTTTTGCTTCATTATTTTTTTGTTATTTATTCCTTTTATTTTATTTTTTTGCCTTTTTGGCTTATAAATGTGAGTATAGTGTAGTGCACACAGCAAGACTTCCTGAAAATTTGTTATTGCCTGTTATCTGTTAAGCACAGCTGGAAAACTTGACACTTTACACCAGAGAAACAAATTGAAAAGGGCTACACTGCAAACTGTAAAGGAGACATCTCTTTAAAGCACCATTCAGGACTATCAGATAAGAATTATTCCTTAAACACACTAGTACAGCGAACCTGGAAATCTAGTGTGAATGTCAGCGATATAGAACCCTGGTGCTTTTCTGCCAAGTAATGCTTTTCAACCCCTACCTACCTATAAATATATATGGATTTTTATATGGATTTTTCAAAAGCTGCCCAAGGGCAAGTGGCATCTTATTTCACAGGCAACAAATATTTTCCAATTTTCAGCAAGTTATGAGATTGATTTTTAGATTTCTGAGACTGTCACAGCTGAAGGAAATTATCTGCAAAGCCCACAAACAAGAAGCGTGATCATATTTTAGTTCTGTTTTTAATATATTTTCCTAAACTTGTTCTATAGGTTCACACTCCTTCTGGAGTTTGCCTCAAAATAAATCTGGGTCAGCGTTGCAATAAGCATTCATATGTTCTCCTATGAGCGCTTGCATCTATGCTTTTAATATGATCAGATCGTGTTGCCATGGCAACTATGCAGTGTTGAACTGCTTCCCCCTCCTCACTGCTTGCAGATATCTTGTAGTGGATTTAGAAAGTAAAATCACACTGAATTCACGATGCCATGGATTTTTTTTTTTTGTTAAAAGCTGTTGTGTTGATAATAATTTATTGGCACACAATTGCTCAGACTGGAAGAGACCAGAGGTGTCTTCATAAATGAATGACTGAAATGAGAATAACATTTACAATGATGACTCAGAGAAGCCAACACAAGACTTACAAAGTTATAAAAAAAATATTGTTTGTTTTTAAAACATTTTTGAAGCATTTGCTTAAGCATTTACTTTTGGGTTGTTTTTTTTTTACATTTTTACTTTTTTTTATATTTAAATTAAATTAATTTCTCTGATTTTAACAACTTGCACCTCTGCACCAATCTGTTACTATTCATTTAAATCTAACTGTCAAGGTTCATATTATATTGCAACTCCACATTATTGCATAAAATATTTATTTTTGTTTGGTGAAGGACCTTCTTAAAAAATATCCAGCGCCGAATAAACTCCAAACAAACATCAGCAGACTGCAGTGTCTACACATCTGATGTGGCGTTTATTCAAAAACACAGAGGTCTTGGAGTCAATAAGCTATATCTATCAGTGAACTGCTTGAAAAGATTTCTGCTCCATCTATTATTATCTCTCCCTCTGGATACTTGTCTACAATCAGAAAAAAGAAAAAAAAAAAGAAGGGTGATTACACATCCACGCATGTGCATACATGTAAAAATGCACACTTCACTGACACAAACAATTGCACTCTTCTAACTGAAAAAAAGAAGTCATTTTTGAAAACTTCGCTAACCGAGCTGGAGTTACACAACAGTAGTGTGGGTGGATTTTTTTTTTTTTTTTATGAGAGTGAGGTAGGAGATCATTTCATAACTCATCCTTAGAGAAGCAAGTACAGAAATGGTACACTGGCATGAAAAAGGCAGAAATGGATATGAAAAGCATGGAGGGCTTTGACTCTGGATAGTTTGAATCACACTTGAACGAGAGCTCTAAAACCCACACATCGACCTTGGAGGGCAATATGCTGTACGCAGCATGTTGCTACACCACCTACAGCCTGAAGATTCACATAAACGTGCAAGGATGTGCATCCACAGACACACACACACACACACACAGATGCTCGTGCACACACATTGTTCTCTTATTTCAGCTTGTATGAGCAGATTTTATGAGGAAATACTTTAGAACTCCTCACTTCTATAAAACAAACTTGAGGCCATAAACGTGCCCATATCTGAAATCTGAAAATTTAACAAAACACACATACAAAAAAAAAAATCCAAACCAGCTGTATGAGCAAAAGAAAAAAAACCCACTCTTCCCACGAACAACCAGTCCAATGCATCATACCAATTTGCAGGTGAGAAGCCAGTCGGGGATCGTGTTGCTCCGCTAACACTAAAAACTCTAAGTGATTAGTTGGAGCCGCTTTGTAAAGGAACTGATGGAGCGTGTGTGTCATGAGTGGGCAAGGAGGACCCACATGCAGAATATGCAGACAAAACAAAATAAATGAAAAATAACCTTTTATTTGGCTCAAAGACTAAAAATGGCCAAAACTGGAAAATCCAAACTCAGGCATAAGCATGTCACACACGAGGGACCAAACACAGAATCACAAACAGAGAAAAAGACTTGACAAAAAGATCCCAGAAACTAGGAGGGGAGACGAGAGTAAACCAAACACAAAGAATGAAATATTAATAACACAAAATCTAAATCCTCAAAGCATAAAAAGTCAGAACATGATTACTAATCAAACCACAAAACCTTAAACAGAAGCTAAACCAGAGGGTATATGAAGTAACATTTGAAATGGCTAAAACCACAGGCCAGAGTCAGATCAAATCTGTAAAATGTAAAAGCAATCCATCTAAATAAAGAGCAAGACACAGGCCAACCTCAAACAGTGGCCATTAACTTATTAAATTATTTTGAAATTCATCCAAAGGTTGCAGAGATCCGTACACCCAGTCCAACATAGTTGACATTCCCACTTCTAGAGCACTAATGTGGCTAAAAATAGGGAGTGTACTTACAGTGGCTTGCAAAAGTTTGCCCCCTATGAACTTTTCCACATTTGATACATTTTCACAGCCACAAACATGAATCCATCTCACATGGAATTCAGTTTTGGCAATACAAAGTGGATCAGAGAAGTGTATAAAACATACATGATTACAAACATTTTTACAAATAAATAAAAGCATCCAGTCTAGGAATATTCAGCCCCTGAGCAACTTTGTAGAACCACCTTTGCTGCAATTACAGCTGAAAGTCTTTGATGGTATGTCTCTACCAGGCACATCTACAGACTGAAATCTTTGCCCATTCTTCTTTGCAAAACATGATGAACCCTGTGATGGCCTCAGATGATGTTAAAGAATATTGGGAACAACAACACCATGAAGTCCAAAGAGCCACACCAGACAGGTCAGGGATAAAGTTACTGAGAAATTTAAAGCAGGCTTAGGCTACAAAAGATTTCCCAAGCCTTGAACATCCCACGGAGCACTGCAGTGCCCCATCATTCAGAAATGGAAGGAGTATGGAAAGGTCTGTTCTGTCAAGACAAGGGTACCACCTAAACCACAGGCCCTGTTACCTCTGGTGTCCCGCTGGGGAAATGCAGCCAAGAGTCCCATGCTGACTCTGGACGAGCTGCAGATTTCTACAGCCAGGTGGGGGAATCTGTCCATAGGACAACTACAATTTCACTGCACAAAGTTGGCCTTTATGGAAGGATGGCATTCAAAGCTATTCTTAACAAAAAGCATAAGAAGTCCCGTCGTCAGTTTGCAACAAGCCATGATTGTATGCAAACATGTGGAAAAGGTGTTACTGGTCAGATGAGACTAAATGAACTTTTAAATGAAAAGAAGACTGGAAAACTAACACTGCACATCACTCTGAAACACACCATCCCCACTGAATCAAATATGGTGGTGGCAGGGCATCATGCTCTGGGGTGCTTTCTTCAGCAGGGACAGGAAGCTGGTCAGAGTTGATGGGAAGATGGATGGAGTTCCTTCAAGTTGGAAGAAAACCTCTTGTGTCTGCAAAAGACTTGAGTTGGGGCGGAGGTTCAATCCAGCTGGACAATCTCTAAACATAAAGCCAGGGCAACAATGGAATGGTTTAAAACAAAACATATCCATGTGTTAGACTGGTTAGAGTATTGTCCAGATCTAAATACCAATCGAGAATCTGTGGCAAGATCTGAAACTGCTGCTGTTCACAAACGCTGTCCATCTAATCTGACTGAGCTGGAGCTGTTTTGCAAAGAAGAACTGGCAAAGATTTCAGTCTCTAGATGTGCAAAGCTGGTAGAGACATACCTAAAGACTGGCAGCTGCAATTGCAGCAAAGGTGGTTCTACAAAGTATTGACTCAGGGGCTGAATAATTACGCCCAGCTATCACGGATCCCACTTTTTAGTTATTTATTTGTAAAAATGTTTGGAATCATGTATGATTTGCGTTCCAGATCTCGCGTGTACACCACTTTGTGTGGTCTTTCACCTGGAATTCCACCCTAACATTGATTCATGTTTGTAGCTGTAATGTGATAAAATGTGAAAAGTTCAATTCAATCTTTTTTAAGCCACTGTATGTAACCTTTTGCCATATACACAAGGTTTTTGTGTGATACATTTTCATTTATCCATAGATATCCATCTACATAAGTTCAGTTTTGGCTGCTGATCAGATACAACTGTATAAAACATGATTATATGTTTAAAAAGCATCCAGTCTAGGCATGTACCTAAGGTGACAGATCTATTCAAGTTAGTTGAAAATGATGGTTTAGGAGGCATTTTAACAAGAAATGCAAGTATTTTATGCTTGAACCCAAATTGAGTGATGTTAAATACACATCACTGAAGGACAGAACTCATAAAACGCGTGCTCATTAATGCTTGCATGAATGCATCAAAAGCAACTGGAGACAAATCTGACACCTCCGCAGTACATTTCGAATCTAATCACCCTCATAATGAGGGACATCTTAACAAATTAACCACAAGTTTTAATAATGAGCACATTTCAATAGCACAGCTACCTGAAAGCTCTATATGGATAACATAGATGGTAGAACACAGTGTTTTGCAATATGTAGTTCAAGGTTATTTTATGTTTCCTGCTGTCAAATTTGAGCGACAGCCTACATATGTGGCTCCTAATGAGGAAAGGCATTTATAGACCACCAGGGACGAGAGCGAGCCAGAGAGCTAAACCTTAAAATAAAACATGTTATTCTCGGAGAGAGTGAAACCTCCTGCTAAATCAACTGCCTCTTTTCTGCTTGTTTTCTCCCCTTGTGTATCTAATTGAATGCTTTCCTCCCTGCTCGGTTATCACAATGTTTGACAATTTCTTCATTTAACGTATCGTTAGAAAGATCCATGCACTAAACATAGGCCAAATCTAGAGCAAATTTTATGCGGTTTGGTGTGAGATCTCTCATAATGATGACTATGTTTTAACATAATGGACATCAGAAAAACAATGTTATATCTAATCATTAGTCTACTCAGATTTTCTTTGAAAAATGAAACAGAGTAACTGAAATGTGTTGGTCTGGCTCTATTTACAGTTGTGACAGCTATATAATAATAATAATAATAATAATAATAATAATAATAATAATAATAATAATAATAATAATAATAATAGGCTCTGTTACAATTTTTTTCTATATGGATCATTTGGCTGCAGTAGTAGTAGTAATTAAAATTTAAAAAAATAATAATATTTCACAGCTGACTTAAAAATGTGTGAAAAAACATGTAAAGAAAAAATACCTTTGGTTCCCTAAGTTATCCATGATTTTGATGGATGCAATGAAAACGTTGATGATAACAAGGATAATGATGATGTTGATGATGATGACAGGAAGACAAATCAACAATCTTCTCTTGATGGTGGATATCAGAAGAAAATCTGTATTGGAAAGTAGCACATGATACTAAGAGGATTTAACAGCTTCTGATAAAAGCAAAAACTCCCACAATTAAGAAATGCAGTCTAAAGATTCCTACATACCAGAAGTCGCCACTCACCTTCCGACGAGGACGAACTCTCCCACCAGGCGTTGTCGTCTCATGGCCATCAGTATTCCTCGGACTGTCATGCCCTCACAGAAGCAAGCCACAACCCTGGCTTTGGGCAGATGGCCTCTGAGTTTCTGCAAAAGCTTGTCAAAGCTTTGCTCCCCTGCGTTGCTGTATATCTTGTCAGAGTGGGCAATGCAGATCCCTTCTTTTGCTGCCATGTCTTTAAATGCCTCCATACCGCTCTCACCATAATTACCTGTGGAGGTAACCACATGAATGCAATGGTGTTCATAAAAACATAAAAGCTGGGGGTCTGTTAAATAATGAATGCTAACTTCTCATTCTTTTGACTGCTTCCTTTAGGGGTCGCCACAGTGAATCATCTACCTATCCCAAGCATCCTCCTCTGTCACAACAACTCTTTGAACATCCTCCTTCACTACATCCGCAAGTCTTCCTCGTCACATTACCCCAGTTCTTGAAAATTGGTACCAGTACACCTCTTCTCCATTCCTGAGGCATCCTACAGGATTGTGTTTAAAAATCTGGCCAAAAAGTCCACTGCCATCTCTCTTAGACATCTCTACCTCCAAAATGATGCCATCAGGCCCAGCATTTTTTCCATTCTTCATCCTCTTCATAACTGCCCTCACTTCTTTCTTACTAATCTTCTGTGCTTCCTGCTGACATTTTATTCATCAGCTTTAAAAGTACTCCCACCATCTTCTCAGTAGACTCTCTTCACATGTTAGTACATTTCCATCTCTGTCCTTAATCCTCCGAAACCTGCTGCACATCCTTTCCAGCTTGTGTATCATTCTCATCTTAATTTCAAATTTATCTCTGACTTTTCCAACAATTTTGTTCACATTATTATACAACAATTGCTTCGGCATCTTCATTGTGATGTTTCTAACACATTTACTGCTTAGCCCAATTGCTTTTAGTGTGCTGACACAGATACAGATGAATGTATGAACACTTGCGTAATGCCAGCACAGCACTTGGGAATCTGGTACATTTTCCCCCCAATTACAGGAATTGTCAGGGGTTAAACTTCCCTGTTTTTGCTAGAAATCAGGTCACCTACTTTCTCATGCTTCGCGAGGATGCTCTCCCTCTGACACTATTTGAAAAAAATTTTTTCTATCACTACACGTGAGTAACGTGGCTTGCGTTCTTGAGTGGCACCAGCAACAGTTTTAAATTGATTTTCTGTGTTTTAGAGATGATTAAATTCTCTGCCATTCGTACTAGTGATGCTGTATTTTATATACACTAAAACTGCTTTATACTCTTTAATGTTTCTCTGTATTTGTTCTGACTTTCCAAGAAACTGGTTAACCTTCTATGGGTCTGAGAGTCTAACTTTTAAAAGACTAATAATCAAAGCTCAGTCTATTTCACAGATATTTAAAAGTAAAGACAACCAAGGATGAATATTATTTATATATATGTATATAACTTTCCAGAGTGGCGAATGCCTTCGTTAGCTGATGTAACTGGTTCACAAACTTGTGGAAAACTGTTCAGGTAATACATATATACATACATAGGAAAAAATCAAAGTGTACACATGCAATTACATTCATGAAATAAGAAATAGAAGGTCAGCTGGATAACCCCCATTGTGCACCACATGTTAAATTAATGCTAGAAGAATAGAGTGTAGTGTAAACATCAGACTGTTTTACAGTACCCTGGAGAAGAAAATTCAGCATGCAAAACACACTTACTTTAAATCCTCCCCTACAATAGATTGGTGATTTTACTAAAGAAAAAAAAAAGAAAAGAAAAGAAAAGAAAGGAACAATCCTGCCAAAATCTGGCACTTAAGAGGGATTTATTTCATAATTATATGTCCTGGAGCCACTGAGATGTTAAAAAAGAGGCAGTAAATATATGGAAACCCTGATTAGTTACGGTTTGTTACACTGACGTTTGCTTTTTGGGGAGTATTTTTGTATCGCAGCCTGGTGTGTCATTGTCGACAAAGGACAACAATAAATATGAAAGTTTATTTTATTGCTGGAACATTAAGTAAAGTTATATACCTGCTGTAAGAATGTTAGGCAGAAACTTAAGCATTAATGAAATCAGGGGACAAAGCAGCCTGATACACAAACAGTTCAAAGCTTGTGACAATGATCAATTTATAATTTTTTAAATGATCAGTTGTACATTAACAGACAATGAATTTGCCTAAAAAAATGCACATTGATATGTTTGTGGGCGTGGATGTAAAGACAAAAGCACATTTTAGAATTATTGCTTCACAAGGCTTTTTGAATTTTTCGATATATTCAGCTAAGCTCCTTTTGTTGTGTGTTGTGCTTTTTTTCCACCCCCTCACAGGTAAACTTAAAAATACCTGAATCAGATGAATGAATGAGGAGTCACGTGGTTCCTGATGACTAAAAAGCTTTAAAATAGATTCTTCAGATGCAACTGGAAAAGAGCAGTACCTATATGTATATATGTGGTCTTTGGCAGGAACAGATTAAAGCAGAATAACAGAAAAAAAACCCCTAACAATCTGACATACACAATCTTACCTTCAGTGTGTATTGCAGACACGTAGCTCCAGTTGTATCTCTTGACAATGTCCACCATTGCTCTGGCCTGTTGCATATCTGATGGTACTACTCTCATGAAATATTTATACAGGCTCTGTTGGAAGGAATTTACATGATCACCAGTCTGGCAGTTTAGCTGGCTTATCTGCATGCAACAGCCCGTCTACTAGTTTGCATATTCATTCCTTATAATCTTTACACCATACCCATCGCTGTGCTCTAGCTTTAAGCAGATTCTCACAAATGAGATCACGTTTTATCAAAATGTCAACATGATGTAAACCAAGCTGAAGTTTTTAGATTGGTTTGTGTTTTTGTGTTTTACATGAAATTCATTTTTATCAAAACAAAAACAAAAAAACTCAAAGCACTAACTGTTTTTTGTTTTGTTTTGTTTTTCCCTGCCACACTTGCCACGCATGTCCTCACACTTTGATGAGGACATGCTTGCTGCTTTGTTATTCAGTGTGGATTTAAAGTTTGCAGCTCTGTTGTTAGCGAGTTTGTTGACTAGCCTTACCTTGTCACTGAGATCCATGCTGGTGGCTGAGTATGCTATCTGTGGGATGTTGAAGAGCTGGAGGAGATTTTGCACCTGGATGGCCACAGAGCTGGAACCTGGTCCAATAAGTCCCACAATAGGCTTCTTTCCCTGAAGAAGCATGTTCCCTCCTTCTGCCGTGCATCTGCCCTGGCTCTCCTCCTCGTCGCTGGACACTAGTGTGTCCCGAATAAACTCAATACTCTGTTCCAGTGCCACGGCGGAGTGCCAGCACGAATCCCTGGTGTAGGAAGACTGAGTTAGCAATCACACTGTTTTGGCAGGAATTATGGGAACATGAGGTGAGGATTGCACAGTCTGTGCTTCAGTGATTTTGAGGAAACCACTACACAAAGACAATTTCAAAATTCCTCAGAAGTCTGGAATTCAATGTTTTGGAAGTCTGCGTTAATCAGAGCAGATCAGTGTCTTTTAAGGTCTTTATAGTACAAAATTCCCACTTTGTTTTCCATGAGCTGTGTCAGGAAACACAAGCAGGTCATCACAAGCAGGCTTGTTGATGACTTCAAAATGTTGCTTTTAAATACTGCATTTACTTCAAAAGAAACTACACTCTACCCTTACCTGTCATGCTGCTTTTGTGACTTAATTCCTCCAGCTACAGTTCACTTGCTTGCACTCAGCCATCTTCAGAGTCTATTTGAAAGTTTGCTTGGTTCTCCTCTGATGCCTATAAACATCTCCCCCATGTACTTTAATACCGTCTATTCATTTAAAGCAACCAAAGTTTAGAAGCCTTCTTAAAATATCATTCTGTGTTTAATATAATATTACATTTTATCTCATAACGAACCAGCCTGTAAGCCAAACCATCAGTTGAATAAAAATTCTTCATTGTGTAGATATTGTGTAAGGCTGACAACAATGTCCTGCTAAAAAAAAAAGACAGCACAGTGAGCTCTGTGAATGCTGACCTGATCTCGCAGCCCAGGGTGATGTTAGGAAGGATGGTGGGGTCTGCATTGATTCGGTCCAGCGTGTGCATCATGGCTTCCACTCTTTGGATCCCGTACTGCTCACGGACCGCACCACACTTTCGCTCATGGACCTGATCAGCACAGATGGATCATTTACATTTGTGACACTAACCCCCTTAACGCCTAGTGTGTCATATGGGATTTTTCCCCTCCTAAAACTAAAAATGTGAAAACTGCAAATTTTCACTTTTTTTTAATCAATAAATTGCAAACAAAAAAATAACAAATGCAGGATGGAGCAAATATGATACAAATTAAAACTCATATATGCAAATATAAATATTTTATTTGTTTTAATTGTCAGAAGGTTCAATAACCACTCCTGTTTTGCAAAATTTGAATTTTCTGGCGTTTATTTTATGACTCAGGCTTTAAAGGGTTACACTGAGATGTGTGCAAACACATGCACATAAACACAGACACACCAAAATGTACCTTATCTGCAGGTGGTTGGTGGTGGACAGAGAACAGAGCTCCTATGATGATATCACCAGGGATATGTGCCAATACCCTTCTCTCGTTGTTCTGGGCATTGACCCCAACCTGGTCTTTCAAGCCCAGCCAGCTCACATCAGTTCCCAGCAGCACAGCCACCGCTAACAACCGCACATACAACTTCAGGATGTGTCCCATCCCCGTGGTCCTCGTTACACCTCCCGCCATCCTCTGTCCACTTATAGCTGAGGTTCAGCTGAGGATTCTGCGTTTGGCATTGTGCTTGTAGAGCCAAGGGCAAGGGTTGGATTCCTGAGCAAGAGCATTATAGAATTATTTTAAAACACAAAAGTTCAGACAGCATTTTTAGGTACAATGAAAATGAAAAATGTTTTCACTTTTTCTATGACATCCAGTTGCTGTCTGTGGTGCTGAAACGCCAGTGCATCTTGCAACTTGGGTAAAACTGACATAGAGCCAGGTGTTTCAGTGGAGTACTACAACCTACTTAAAACTCGGAAATCTCCTCTGCTTTAATAATTCATCAACAGCCACAGAGCGCTTCGCATAAGCAAACTAAAAGATAGCTTCAGCCTACCTTATTTCTGCCCGTGCAGATGATATTCCTTCCGAGATCGTTTCCATCACCAAGGAGCAATTTTTTAACAAATAAAAAGCGCTGCGCACTGCCTGGTTACAGCACACTGCAAATAGCAGCAGATAATGCCCGTTATTGGAACATGCTTGACTTACTGACGCACACGACAGCCCCCCCTCCTACTCCTTTACCTCCTCCTCCTCCACCACCACCAAAACAGTGGAAAGCATGGAGCATCAACAGAAGGATGGAATTCTCCTACAGGGGAGCGACTTAGACGCACTATTAAAAGACAAAAACAAACGTGTGGAAGGGGGGAATGAATAAAGGGAAAACAGAGGTGTGAGATCATCCGCGTGCCTTCGTGTTTTAATTGTTACCACCTTTTAATGATATCTCTATAACTAGACGGCCCCCGCTCATTTGAATGTTTAACAGTTCATTTCCTCTGATTATATAAAAAGAAGTTTTAATAATGAATGAACAATGATTCAGTCTCATGCTATTGTTTTTTATGAATAATTGTGTTTTGAGCCCATTCACAATTCACCATCTCAAAAATACTTTACTTATCTTGATATTTAAATTCGTCATTCCAAAATGAGACCTGACTGGAGTTTGGACTGCATGGAAAATAACAGTATCCACAAGAGAAGAGGAGATGAACTGATTGTTTCTTGGAATTCAACTGCAGCTCTTTCCCTCTCTTGCTTTAGGGCAGAATTTTAAATTACAGGTCTTATTTCTACAAAACTGACACCTCTCTCTTCTTCAGTGCATTTCTTTTAATGACAGTCTGTTTTGAATAATAAAAAAAAGGAAGAAAGAAAGAAAAAAATAAACCTGTGGCGTTACCATGCAAACCAGCCTGTAATCTCAATGTTGGAAGTAGAATCCAAGACATCCCACAACTTGTGTGTTGATCATTTTCACCTCAACAAAAAGGGTATTTATATGGGGCGCCGTTTGTAAACTGATGATTTTGATCATCTTCATCTGAAAATCTGGGGAAGTATAAGAACGGTGGGATTCCCTAACTTGCTTAGGGAATATAAATGTGAAAAAATAGTCACACATTTGTTTGATTTAGTTACTTGAATGCAACACCAAGCTTTAAGAGACCACACTTTAGCAATTCGCTTTAAAGAAACACAAGCCACGACGTCAGAGGCCAAGGGAATAGATTTTGATGAGAAGATATTTTGCAAAAATCCATCTGAGCTATTAAAATCCAGAAATGAACGCTCTCATATGTGTACACAGGCAAATATAGAAGCTAACCTGTTCGCTGGTGTCCGATTTTGGTGTTTTCCTGTACATAAAGACAATTCCATCATAAACTGGTAACCTAAACGTGCAAATTGGCGCATTAAAAATAACCAGATTGCACGAAATCAAGTCTTTGATGCTCAAAATTATCCGGGGGAGGATTTCCCCGGATAATTCTGAAAGCCGTGTGAATTTGTCCACCCCCATTTAATGTCGCATCCAATGCACAAATGAAACCTATGCACACATGTATCTAAGTAACTTACAAGTCACGATCACCTATTTACATCTTAGTAATTTCACCAAAATATGCGTGCATTTTCTACAATGTGTCAGTGAACTCGAAAAGAATATCTGCTCCTGAGCTGAGGCTTATTTGTTGCCTTGGGAGACGGGCAAAAAGAAAAGGTAGGCCCAGTGAAGGAGCAAGACGATATTTATGGCTACGTAACGCCCTCTGGTGGGGACTCTCTTGTCGACAAGGGTAATGTCCCAATCCCGTGAACATCACATGAAAATTTTTCCGCAAAGTGAAAAAGTTGAACTTTCCAGTGAAGTTGAGATAGCAGTGGAGATTACACAGACATTTACCGTTTCTTCTGAAAGAGCACAATAAAGCTTTCAATAATATTACCACAATAAAGCTATTGCTTATGGCAGTTATCTTATCAGCTCGTCCTATGAAGTCTCCTGCGTAGTGCACAATGGATGGTGACACTGGGTTCAGGATCATACGACCACAGATATTAAAGGGTAAAAAATCCATAAAGGACTTTTTGGAGAATGCTTGGTTACACTGCAGCCTATATATAAACAGCCTACCACATACCAAAGTAGGAGGTTTGTTTTTTAAAATCATATATGCAATGAAAATGTTCATCTTTAGTGCATAATTTGAAGTTATTTGGTTATTTTGCAGTGATTACTCACTGATTTTCATTCATGTCACAAAAAGGAGAGAAAAGACAACATGAAAACAGATAAACATATGAAAATGTGTTTTTATGTTTGCTTGTCTTTGTTCATTTTTCTCCTGTGGTTTGGATACTGTCATGGTGAGTTTCATCCCGTAATGGCAGGAAAAACTGTTCATTTTAGTATGTGAGTGTGTAGATCATGAGTTTGTTTTGTTCTCGTTATTAGGGCTGTGCACGCAGATAGAATCTGAAACACAACCTGTGAAAATAAAGAAGAAAGAAAACTATTCTGATGTAAAAGTGGACATACAGGTTTACCTTGCAGTAGACTCATCAGATAACCAAAACAAAAAAAGCCCCACAGGCCATAATTATTTCAGTTTTACATCACTAAAGTCTGCAGGCTGTAAGCTAGATACTGTTATTCCTATTCAAAGTCTTATTTTTCATGGTAGAGTGCTTAACCTCCCCCACCCCCATCCCCTGAAGTGAGGTTGAGCAGCATGTGACTGCCTCTACAAAAAGAGGTGGGGGTAATGGGCGAGGATTTAAGCCAAGAATTCATAACATTTCTGGTTAATTTCTTGGTCTTGGTCTAAAGTTGAAAGATTGCTGTAATGTGGTCTCTGGAAATCATTTGTTTTCTTCTGTGTTTTGTACCCAGTTATCAACAGTTCCCCCGCATGTGCGCAACTCAGGAAGCCCTGCGCACCAAGGAGTGCTGCCCGACTTGGGAAGGAGACGGCTCGGCCTGCGGTGCCAGCTCGGGTCGGGGCACCTGCGAGGATGTGGTGGTCTCTGCGCAGCCCGACGGGCCGCAGTACCCCTTCTCGGGATTGGACGACAGAGAGAAGTGGCCCTTGGTTTTCTACAACCGCACATGCCAGTGTACTGAGAACTTTATGGGTTTTAACTGCGGGGACTGCATGTTTGGCTACTTTGGTGAGAACTGTAATGAGAGGAGAGAGTCTCTGAGGAGGAATATATTTCACCTGTCCAGGGCGGAAAGAATCAAACTCGTGTCCTACTTGAACTTGGCCAAGCAGACAATTAGCAGGGACTATGTTGTGGTGACGGGAACCTACAGGGAGATGCAAAACGGCACCAACCCGATGTTTGCCGAAGTGTCTGTGTATGACGTGTTTGTGTGGATGCATTACTACGTGTCCCGGAATGCGCTCTTAGGCGGGCCGGGGAATGTGTGGACCGATGTGGATTTTGGCCACTGGGCGCCCGCATTTCTTCCGTGGCACCGAGCATACTTGTTGCACTGGGAGCACGAGATCAGGAAGCTGACTGGAGACATGAGTTTCACCACCCCGTACTGGGACTGGAGGGATGCCCAGGGCTGTGACGTGTGCACAGACGAGCTGATGGGGGACCGGAGCACACAGGATCCCAGTCTTATCAGCCCCGGCTCGGTCTTCTCATCCTGGAGGGTAAACGCGTTCACTTGCTCTCACTTTATTAAGGACCAGACAACCTTTCTTTACGCATACGGCAATTTTTTTTAAAACATAAAATATACAATAACCAACTATACAACAACTGCAATAATTCAATACTGCTTTTGCAGTGAGCTTTTGGTCTCATACAGTCAACTCAGAGCAGGACTATTTTCAAAGTGTTCTAATTTCAAACACATTTTCTTTGCATGCTCTGTACTGTTTACTGTCTGTCTGCATCCACAGGTCCTGTGCTCCCAAGCTCAGGACTACAGTGCCAGAGGTGTGCTGTGCGATGCTACGGAGGAAGGGCCCCTGCGTCGTAACCCTGGAAACCACAATCGCAATTTAGTGGAACGACTACCAACTTCAGATGATGTGGAGTTCACTCTGAGTCTGACCAACTATGACACCGGACCAATGGACCGCAGTGCCAACATGAGCTTCAGAAACACTCTGGAAGGTCAGATAAGCCTGACCACATATACAAACCCAGACTGCAATTTACCTCTCTGCACTCCTATTTTTCACTATCACTCATACAGTCTTTACTTTTACTGCATTATTTTTGGTTCTCTGCCTGTCTCTAGGCACCTGAAATGTGTAGGCTGCCCTCGATTTCTCTGGTTATTTGCAGTTCATTTTGAGGCCTTTGAACTGATTTTTGCACATACAGTGAAAATGAAATTTGGTTAAAATTAACCTCAAATTGGAGTCTCCAGTGTTAAAATTCACTCAGTAAAATGCATCACAAAAAAACAAAAAACTAGTCCTTCTTGGGTTTACTAACACATAATACCTGTGTAGGATTAAAGTACCTTCAGGATTACAGCAGTGTTTTGCACAAATTCCGCTGTCATAGAAAGAAAGGGGACTAATCGATAAACATTTACAGAAATGTGACAAAATAAAGGACAAGTTTATTAAGTTGTTCGGACATGGTGTTCCACCCAAACTGCATCAGTAACTTTGACTTTAAAAGCATCTTGAACCCTACTAGAAGGGATGGAAAGATATTCACTTAATGAGCGTTTATGGTGATAACATAGAGCTCTGTCTAGCAGGTTGGTCCAAAATCCTCAATAGCTGTGCAGTTGTGTTGAGATCTGTTCCCTGCAAAGGCCACACCATATGATTTACATCATTTTCATACTTGCCAAACTAGTCAGTGAGCCCACATAGATCATGGAGAGTGCATAGTCATCCTCTCTTTTAAAATGTTTCATAAAAAGTGATCGCTCAGAACAATTTATCACTGTTTTGCAGTGATCCTTCCTATTAAGGAGACAAGTGGATAGACAAACAGAGCCACTCTATCCCCTTACTAAAGGGCTTAAGGTTTCAAATTTATCCGTAAATTTCCTTTGACTGGAGGTTAAATATCAACATGGTTGATATTTAACCTATAGCTATAGCTATATTTTGAGACTTCTGCATTGAAGTGACACAACTTATGTAAATAAAAACTGAATTTAATTTTGTGTAACATCAAAAACCCAACTACATGCTACTATGTTTGTCAAGCTGATGAGACACTTTTCATTTTATAGGATTTGGAGACCCTCAGACGGGGTTGGGAAACAGTTCTCGTTTGGGCATGCATGCTGCTCTACACGTGTACATGAACGGATCCATGTCTTCAGTGCAGGGCTCTGCAAACGATCCCATATTTCTGCTTCATCATGCTTTTGTTGACTGGTGAGAGACAGAAACACCTTAAAAACACAGAAAACCATACATTTGCACTCAATGCTTGAACTTAACACTGGTACTGTATTTGTTTTTGTCCCTGTTAGCCTTTATGAGCAGTGGCTCAGGAGGCACAGACCATCTCCATCCCAGTATCCGGAGTCAAATGCTCCTATAGGGCACAACAGCGAATACCACATGGCACCATTCCTACCTCTGCACAGGAACAGAGACTTCTTCATTTCCAGCAAAGACCTGGGATATGAATACACTCACCTGCTAGATGCTAGTGAGTTAACCTATGAATGCCTATGCAAGTCCTTTTTCTTATTATCTTATTATTCTTCTCGTCTCCACTCATTGAATTTTGCCCTTAGGGGCTTAGGTCATTTACTTATCTTGGTTTATTGAAACCTAAAAAGTAAAGTCTACTGTTTTGCCTACTTTGACATAACCAGCTATGTCCTCTTTGCAGGTCAAAAGCTAGCAGAATCATTGCACCCTTCCCTCGAGGAGTTGCAGGACGTGTGGCCGTGGCTGCTTCTTGCAGGGCTTTGTGGAGGAATTTTGACAATAGCCATAGCTGCTGCGGTCCTAACTACAAAACGATGGTACAAAGGATCATCCTGGTTGCATGCTAGAAGCTGGAAACATGCATTTGCTCTCCCTGAAAGACAACCACTTATCCGGAGCAATGAAATAGAGGAAACCAACCAACATAACTACCAAACAACTATGTGAAGGCAAAGCCTGTCTAGCTTAGCCTTATCGATCTATGAATTTTAATACAAAAGCACTGTGAATTTTTACTTTGAACTAACTAAAAACAACTTTTATGATATCTGATATTTCCAATATATTTAACTGTATTACAAGTGGGAATAAAAACCTGTGCATGCAGTAACTTTCAAAAATGGATTAATGGCCATGTTAAGCTTTAAACATGTTCCTCCTACAACTGGTAACTTGTCAAACTCTACCAAGAAGATCATTTCTGACATGGTCTTTACAACTTTTATGGTTTTTTCATGGGAATGTTCCACAGTGACTCGTCACATTTATTCTCTAGATTTCATACAGTTTAGCTGATTACCTTGAAAGTCA
This sequence comes from Oreochromis aureus, assembly GCF_013358895.1. Lineage (NCBI taxonomy): Eukaryota > Metazoa > Chordata > Actinopteri > Cichliformes > Cichlidae > Oreochromis > Oreochromis aureus. The sequence goes on along the minus strand of NC_052951.1, from coordinate 16,279,403 downwards.
GGTCTGGAGTGTGTTGCGTCAGCCATATATACACAAACATTTATTATGGTTTATTAAAAGCATGTCATGCGCATATATACACAACTGCAATTCAGAGTAAAGAGAAAAGTGTTTCGTCAGAGCCTTTTTTTCCTTGTTATCTTTATGTGGGAGTTGAGTGAACCACATTTTGATTAATGTTTGAATTGATCATGTTTGTAATGTGAAAAATGTTTTTTGGAAGAGAGAGAGAAAAAGTTTTATCTGCTTAAAAGTGAAGAACCGAGACTTCAACAGCAACGGGATTAGGTTCAGTTTTCTAACCTATGACAAATGCAATAGATTAAAAAAAAACACAGTGACATTTGTAAAAGTCCTTGCAATTCCAAAAGTCGATGCAGTTCAGAAACTTCTTTTGAAAGGTCACACCTACTTTCATCTAAAAAAAGCATTCAGCTTCCCATACTCTTTCACTCATGAAAGAGCATGAGATTAAAACAAAACCCTGTTCTGCATATGTTATACACCCATACACCAATTTATTAGGCACACCTATTCAATTTCTTGGTAACGCTAATATCTAATCAGCCAATCACATGGCAGCATATCAATGCATTTGCGGATGTAGAAATTGGTCAAGATGTCCTGTTTGAAGTTGACACCGTGTATCAGAAATGGGTAGAAGGAAACATGAGTTTAAATCATCTGTGTGAAACAGAAATATGCTTTTGTTCTGTAGCTATGAGACTGAATGTACACTTGCTGACCACTTAAATAAGGTACATCTATTTAACTGCTTGCTAATGCAAATCAGCCAATTGCATGGCAGCAACTCAATGCATTTAAGCATTTAGACATAGCAAAGGTGACCTGCTGAAGTTCAAACTGAGCATCTGAATGGTGAAGAAAGGTGAAATAAGGATTGAATGACTTTGAATGTGTCATGGTTGATGATGCCAGACATGCTGATGTGAGTGTTTCAGAAACTGCTGATCTACTGGGATTTTCCCTGCACAACCATCTCTAGGCTTTCCGATGCTTTCAGAGAATGGTTGGGAAAAAGAAAATGAGTTCCAGTGAGCTTTGTTAAAAAATGCCTTGTTGACACCAGAGGTCAAAGGAAAATGGAAAGACTAGTTCAAGCTGTTAGGAAGGTAACACCAATTTAAATAACTATATTACAAAACAGGGTATGCAGAAGGGCACTGCTGAATACACACGCTAAACCTTAACCTCCTAAGACCCGAACTCTTTCATGGCATGCATTTTTAATTTCTCTTTGATATTTGGGACCTGATTCATGTAAAAACAAAGAATTACCAGATTTTTTTTTACCTAATTTTTGTTTCTGAGAAAATGATATCCACATATGAGGAGCAGTGGCAGTATAATGTCCTCGTAAGGGGATATCAGGCCTTTGTAGAGCAGACAGGGCCACTGCTGTGAGCCAAGAATGGGAAACTGAGGCTACAGTTTTATGTTGGCAAACTTTGACTCTATTAGTACCAAGTGATAATTATTCAAATACCTCAGCCTACCTGAGCGTATCCACCCTCTGATGGACACTTCCAGCAGGATAACACATCTCATCACAAACCTCAAATTATCTCACACTGGTTTCTTTAAAATGGCAATGGGGGCCTCAATTTAACAGAGCAGCACTGGGATGTGGTGGAATGGAAAATTCACATTATGCTTGTACTGATGCTATCATGTCAATATGAACCAAAATATCAGGAGGGCTTCCAGGTCCTTGGTGAATTTATGCCATGAAGAATAAAGGCAGTTCTGAAGACAAAAGGTTTATTTAGCAAGGTGTATATGTTTGAATTCAAATTGCAACACATACCATAGACAACCAGTCCAGTTTTAAAATTTAATCTCAGAAGTTTATTTATTTTTTGGTCAGACAAACTGGTTCCCTTTCCTAGAACTTTACTTTTCCATTGCTTCTCCTTTTGCCAAATAACGCTTCATACAATCTAAGCCTAGACACATGCTTTCTAGCATAGCATTTTATGATACAATATTTTGCTTAAAATACTTTGTATTTAATTGGCATTACAGTACATCTTCATTAAAACCACACTACTTTGTTTTGACAAGAAATAAGATAAATACAGTATCTGAAAGCAAAACTTGTACAAAATTTACATTGAGTGTAGTGAAGTAAAAAACATAATTTGGAGCAAATTTACAATTTTTACTGAGAAAAGTATGGATAGTTAGAGTGCATCTCCAAAGTATATCTCAAGATAATTCAGGTGTGATAGGTCTCGTCTCACAATTGATTCAGAATACATTTCATAAAACACAAGTTTGGATAACATATTGATGTAAGCGGACAAATCAAGACAATCCGGGCAGCTTTTTGGTCTGATGTATTAAATTTATGAAAAACAAAAATGATGGAATAGGGGGGAGAAAAAAAAAGGGAGGGGGGGTGCAGATGGAATCGTCTTTACCAAACATTCCTGAAATTATGAGATCTGGTCACAGCCGCGGTCCATTAGTGTGACATGGGTCTGCATGGGTGTGAAAGTGAGCATAATTAAAACTGACAACTTATGTTAAGGCATGATGTAATTTTCCAGGGGACTTCAGTGCAATTTAGCTGGGACTTTGCTGAAACTCTTTTGAAATAAATTTTTAAATCAGTGTATTAAAAAAAAAAAAAAAAAAAAAAAAACATAACTAAAGATTCTGTTACTACAAGTTGATCCCCCCCCCCCAAAAAAAAACCCACAAGGGAGGGAGGGAGAAAAATCAAGTTCTTTAATTTGAAAAACAAAAACACTGATGTTGAGGAAGAAAGGCTAAAGTTACGGCCAAAGAGGCAGCTCTTTAAAGAGGTAACGAATTAACTGTGAGGCATGTGACCTTGGGTTCAGTTAAACGTACGCACCATGTCTTTATTTTCAATCCTATCATTCATCTTCATCTTCATCCTCGTCCTCACTGTCAGATTTTTTCTTCTCGCTCTCCTTGGGTGGAGCAGGAGGAGGAAGGTCCAGACGAGCCCAGGACATTGCCTCAGACTTCTTCATGGCTACCTCGATCTTGGCTGCCATCATGTTCACCAAACTTTTACTCACGTCTATCACCTGCAAGACAAAAGACTGTTAACACACAGGGTGTGGAAAAAACCACCAGCCAATCTTCCACGATTGTGTGCTAACACGCGAAACAAATGGAAACGTTTTTCTTGTTGAGGTGGTCGAGGTTGATTCTGTTAGAAAATTTAAATTTCATATTTTTTTAATTTCTATTTTTCCTGTTGGTTTCAATTACATTACAATTAAAGGAAATAAATGAGTTCAAACTGAATGAAATGTAGTGCAGAGTAATAACATAATAATAAATAAGACTTACTCCCCAAAGGCTGATTTTCTGCTCAAATTCCTTCTCTCCATCAAATATAATGTGGATGTTGAGCTGAAGGAGAAAAGCAAAAAAATCAGCATTAGATAATAAGAAGGAAAAAAATCCAAACCCAAGATGTTTTGATATGAAGAGGAACGATCGGACAGACTCACCGTAGTGCTGTTGGCATCCACGTAGCTTAGCTCTGGGACGGCATTCTTGGCATAGATAGAAATGATGACCTGCGTCCCAGTCTGGTGCCAGTCAAACCGACACGGGACCACCTTCTTACCCTGTAAAGAATTTTCATACAAGATAAATGTTCAAATTCAGCTCTTCAGCCTCCGCCAGCAGACACCACTAGATGGAGTCACAGGTGAGTTTCCTTCATGCAGGCCTGCACACATAAATGATTACTTGCTGCCAAGCTGGCACACCTACCGCATCTTTTTTCCTCCATAGATGTGTTCCCTTTGTACAGCCCTCTTGAGAGAGGAAGGTATTAAAGTCTGAGGTTTTCCTTTTACAGCAGCTCCAGTATTTCATCCTGGAGATGCAGGAAAGATATAACACCCGCTGGATTTTTAGCAGTCAATAACTTGTCACTCAAGAGAAACGGTAAACAAGACTAACAGGAGAATCCTAATGGTGCCTTCATGTTTCTTTTACACTTTTCAGAGAGCAGATCTAATATTCCGCATTAATGTAATGAAACACACAGGTAGAAAGGAGTCGGGTGAATTTAACACTCTCTACATAATAATTTGAAAACGCGATCCGTAATACTAACCCTTCGTGAAAGATGGGAAATCCAGCATGGTATAAGCACACATCCGAATCACTTGCAGGTCCTTCAAAACTCTGAGGATAACAAGAACAGTTGAGCCCTCGACAAACACAAACACTTCTTTTGCTTTTTTGTCAGGCAAAAAAAATGCAAATGAAGGCAATTAGCTCTTCTTTAACCATTAAATGTCTTGAGTTAAAGTTTTAGAATTCCAACTTTGTTACTTCAACTCTTGTTGAGCCTGAAGGCGCCCAACAACAACTTCCTCAACTGTCCTGCTTATAAAAATCTAAAGCTCAGCGGGGGAAATAATTATTTGATGCCCTGCTGAATTTGGAAGTTTGCTCACTGAAAAGAAATAAACAGCCTCCAATTTTTATAGTAGTTTCATATTTAATGGAGAGAGACAGAATATCAACCATAAATCCATGGAAACAAAAAAACAAACAAAAAACCCCACGTTACATAAAAGTTAGAAGTGATTACAATGTAATTGAGTGAAATAAGTATTTGATCCCCACCAAATACAGGCTTGTCTTAAATTTGACAGTGAATATTTAAATGATTCAGACAAGGCCTGGGAGAAAGTCCTGTGGTCAGATAACCAAAGACCAACTCTTTAGCATCAACTCACTTGGTCGTGTTTGGAGGAAGAGAAATGCTGAGTATTACTCAAAGAATGCCATGCCCACAGTCGAACACAGAGGGGGAAACGTTACGCTTTTATCCCTGCTAGAGGTACAGGACAACTTCACTGAATTGAAGGGTCAATGGAAGAGGCATGTACTGTCAAATGTTGGACGAGAACCTCCTTCAATCAGCCAGAACACTGAAGATGAATATTCCAGAATTACAATGACCCAAAATATACTGCTAACACAACAAAGGAGTGGCTAGCTGGTCTTTATACCCCAGTCCTATAGAAAATCTATGGAGAGAGCTGAAGCTTGGAGTTGCTTATTAGGAGCATAGAAAACAAAAGGACCGAGTTTCTGTAATGAGGAGTGAGAAAAAAATCACTTCTGAGATATGTGCAAACTTGGTGACCAAATACAGGAAACATCTTACTGCTGTGCTTGCCAACAGGGTTTTTCCACAAAGTACTAATTCATGTTTTTTTGGGAGATTAAATACTTTTTCACTCAATGACATTCAAATAAATTTAGAACTTTTATGCATTTTTTTTTTCTGGAAATGACAGACTCTTAATTTCTTTGCAACTCAGCAAACTTAGCAGGGAGCAAATGATCATTTCCCCTGACTGTATACTGTAAATACTATTGTAATAGTCTGTGTACCAATGTTTTAGAAAAATAGTTCCTGCTAAAAGCCCAAAAAAGTACTAATCCAGGCTTCTACAAAGACCCAATCTTATGGATAAACTAAAAGCAAGAAACCCTTGAGAAAATGTGTTGTGGCTTTCAAGCAAACAAGTTAAAGTACAATTATGTAAATCACTACAATCCCACTCTAAGCTTCTACTACGCATGTCAATGACAATTTTACTCACAATTTCTGTTCTAATCTTAGAGTTTCTGCTCTGACAGACCCGATTAGCTTGAGCCCCCAAAAACTTAGCTTTATATCCAACTCAGAGAAAATGCAGAGACAGAGGAAAAAGATCCACTTCCCCTTTTTCAGAGAGCAGTTTTGCAATATTATTTATCACGAACAACTTGGAATTAGACATATACTTACAAAGAAACAATATGAAACAAATGTGACTTCATACATTAAAGCTGCTGTTAGTACTTACTTTAGTACAGCCTCCGTTTTTACAGGACGTTCCAATTTTGATCTCGTCACTTTCTTCCTCTATAAAGACAAAATAATTGACCCCATGAAGAAAATTATAAAACAGTACATTGACTCTTATGAAGTTTTGTCCTCTCCCCGATAGCTTTAACTCAAATTCTATTATCTGAATGACACAGACGATGGCAGCTTCCCAGCAGAAGTTCTAGTGACACCATCACCTTTCTTTTTTAAAATGTAAGAGGTAATGAGAGAAAAAAAAAAAAACAAAAAAAATTTCAGCTCTTACCTTTTTTTTCTTCAGCATTTTCAGTTAGTTTAAGTTTCTCCAGAGCTTGCTTCAGAGATGCAGAGACTTTATGCTGCAATCTCACCATTGGCTCATCAGGACTATGACAACAAATATATATCAGGAATTAAAATAGTATAAGGAAAAAAAAAAAAAAAAAATGTGCTTCTGTGAGCAGTAATCATTTTTGGTGCAAACCCAATCTAGGATCTATACTCTGCTTGAGAAGGGCTTTAATATTTCAGTACTAAGTGCTTGAGCCTGTCCACTTTCTTTTAACAGTGGGGGAAACCACCCAGGTTAAAAAACAAAACCCCAAACCTTGGTAAGAACACTTCAGAGTATCCCGTTGATGCTTAGCATACGTTTGAGGATTTAAGTCCTAAAAATACCCCGTAAACAGAGCTTATTTTTCGTGACAATTTAGTTGCCTTGACTTTAGATTTAACCAAACAGTAATCCGTTCAGCCTTAAGTCCAAGTGCAACACAGAACACACAAAAAAAAAATGACAACACAGAAACATGATGCCTCCAGAAATGGCTATCGCTCACATGAAAGCATTAAAAAACATAAAAATATGGCTGATGCCAACCTTGGTCTGCATATCGCCTCCTGAGGTTTCGGTGCAGAGATGATGTACTCATTAAACTTTGGCTTTTGGTCCTCTAACTCCTTCTTTTCTCCTGAAGATGTCACGTCTGGTTTCACCGGCTCAGGGGGCTTCTCTTTGTTGTGGGGACCTTTTGTACAGCCCTGTGAGGAGAAGGTCACAGTGTTGGACTCGCAAAAATAAAAGCTCAGGCTGTTTTAGCCATGGCAAAGGTGCCAGTCAATAGCTATGAAACAATAGACAATAGAGACAACACCATGGAGAATAGAGTAGAGAAAATGACTAAGGTTAAACAGAGGTCTTACAACAATGCTGAGGAAGTCTGAGAAGTCAGTAGTTCTTCTCTTGCAGCAGGACCAACCCTGAAGGAAATAACAGAAACATTAGCTTTGATCAAATAACAGGAAGAGGACACCAGCTAGCTGTGGATTTTCGGGTGCTTTACCTTCAAGGCATCGTGGAATACTGGGACTCCTGGATGATAGGTGCAGCCATCTGTGAAAACAAAATGCATCTTTGATTAACTTTGGGGAGAAATCATGTAGTTGTGGGAACAATGACTGTTTACAAGTCTGCTCTAAATAGCCGCTGTGGAAAAGTGTACGTTTGTTTTGAAAAATGCTGACTGTAGTTGTAGAAAAGCAGCCTGAATGCTTTAGGGAGCTTTATGTAATGACGGGTTGTTTGCGGTCAAGTCTGGCCACTCAGAGTATTTATTAAAAGGTACTCAGAATGATTTAAAGACATAATGCTAAAAATTTGAACTGACATTCTAACATGTGCGTATGTAAACTGTAGGATTAAAACAACAACATATATACCAATAACTACACAAAGTGTTTAATAGTTTACCGAAAAGACAGAATGGCATGAACATCCTTAGTGTTCAAAAAACACATTTAACCAATATATTATATTTGAAAATAACAGATTTGTGATATACTTTAGTCACACTACCATCATCATTATTTGAGGTTTTACTGTACCTCGTATTCTATTTTCATCATCTACTGTTTAAAAATAAATCACGGCAGAACGAATAAAGGAAATTGGCCGGTGGGTGCCATAAATCAAGCATTTTCCCTGTAGTACAGCCGGAGCTGTGCCCACTCTGTGCTTCCTGACTTTGACACACCTCTTGCATACCTCTGAAGGTAAAGATAATATACTCTACTGTTATGAGAAAAGAAGCATCCCATTAAAATGGAAATCAGACTTGACTCCTACACAGGGGGTGTACACAATGTTAGATTACTTGAGGATAGAGGAGGACCATTCTAAAGAAAGGAAAGAAGTCACTTTGAGGTTTCTGTCGTGGGAGCTGAAGACAAAAATGCAATCTTGAATATTATTTATTTATTTTTCAATGTGGCTTCCTATAAACACGAACAACACATCCGTTATAAGGAGAATGATACGGCTTATAATGACAGTGATCGTCTTCCTACTCCACAGTATTTGTGGTTTTGTAAGGTGACTGAAAATGTGCATATTTTAAAGAAAACAAAAAAGTGTAGAATTTAATTACTTATCCTTTACATGCATGAAATCTTAATAATCACAAATTTGCCATATGTCAAATAAAAACTGGACTATAAACTGTATAACAGGCTGGACACACCAACTTAACTTTGGGCCTCCCTTACATTTGTAAGATCTATTCCATAGATCTATATTTTGCTAAAATTTAAAAAAAATGTAAAAATAAATTTGAAATGAAAAGTGTTGTTTTTTGGGTTTGCCTGAAACACCTTTGTCCCCTGTGGCATCTTAGTTAAACTACAGACATGGCCCCTCTTCTGGGTACATGTAAACACATCATGTTTGCCTGTGTAAAATGTCCTGATTTCTAACTGGTTGCTCCACCTGCTCTCACTTTCACGTATCGATGTTTAGCTGCTGGCAGTGAACACTCTGGGCTCAAAACACAGTTTGGCTTCCCTCAAGGGGTAAGCCTGGCAGTCAGAAAAAAAGATAATGATAAATACATTGCACTTCTTTTCATTCACTGTGTGTATCGCGGAGGAAGTAGTTTCCCCCTACTAATTTTAAATCTTTGACTGTCAAGGGAAGACATGCGGGATATACAACTGCTTATTGAAACATGCTCCAAGTACAGAAAACAGTATCAAATATAGAAACCATGTAGGCTAACCAGCAGATGGGGTATTATCCGAGTTATGTGAATGATTGTTAGTTCAACTTCCAACATCAGGGTCAGACAGCCAACCTCAGTAACCTCAAAAGTCACAAAGGAGCTCATCGCTTTTAGTTGGTGCATCTCAGAGTGTTATCTATGTTTGTAACTGATTTAATCACAAATACGTTTCATAATACAGCAGCACTTGTTACCTAAATGTGCATGTATTTACTTGTGTTTTAAGGTTTGCTCCCCCCCCCCCCGTTGTTGTGCTGGTATTTTTTAAGGCTTTTCTTGTATATATTTTCTGCACACTTTGGTGACTCTTTTAATAAGTAGTTAACTGCCTACTGGCCCCACTCGTCTCTTCAGTTTTCTCTTTAAATTGTTTGCATTTATTATTGAAAGCAGTTTAAAAGCGAGCTAGCATCTACTTTCTTCTAAAGACAACTGGAAAAGTTCAATAATTCACAATAATTAATAATTCAATCACATAATTACCAGCCGGATGAACTAAGATCACTATAAGGGATGCAAGTGATTAAAACTTCCAACGTTGAATTGAAAATGTGACTGCCGCATTCACACTACTAGTATGGCTACACATGTAACGTTGTATACGTGAATAACGATCTTTAGATACTTTAAGTGGAAGAAACCGGCTTTCTGAAACTTTAAACCGCTTACAGCGTCCACACAACGGTCCCGCAAAGTCTAACGTTACCTTTTAATCGCAGGAGCTTAACATGCTAACTACAGATGATAAAACTAACTCACAGAGGGCCCACGTGTTATTTACCAGATGTAAAACGAAGAAAACGAATGAATTAAGTTGAACAGCTAACTGACATAAGGTTAGCAACACGGGCCCATCGGGCCTGCTCACGGTAGAAATTTCCAGATGATGAGAGGTTAGCTTGCTAACACTCAGGGAACATACAATGGACATCGATAGTAAAGTAAGACCACTCACCGGCTGGGTTATTTTCTGGATCAAATCGCTGTCCACATCCCTTATTATAACACAAAACAGACATAGTGACTGATGGGAGAAGTGCAACGAATGATCAGATTTCTAACTAACCACTACAGAGCTCGTGTGTCAGAGAGCTCGCCGCCGTTTGCTTTAAGGTGTTGAACATTACACTTCCGGATGTTGTCGGCTGCACTCGGCAAAGATCGGCGCTTGCCCGCCACCACCTCCAGCCTGTGAGCGCACTCCGGTCCCACACAGGCGACAGCTGATGCTGGCCGCTTCCAAACTTGCAATAAGCGACATCTTCTCTGGTTCACATCTCTCTCGGACTTTAACCTTATAGAAAACGAATATAGAACTTCTCTAATCTTAGTTTGGTTGTAACTATTGCAAATGCAAGCCGGGATAGCCCTCTGCACTCAGGCTTACAGTTATCAGGTGCATGGAACGGGGGCAATAGCTATATAGTTTTACGAGGATAGCTGCAGTGTACTAGATAACTGCCTATCGGGATATATCTAAAGGCTTTTTTTTCGCGCATCCATAAGCGGCCATTTTGCCTTTCTTTCTTTTCTTTTTTGTAATTATTGAGTGAGAATGGGACAGGATTTAATTTCACTGATTGCATCGGTTTCATCTAAAGGTAGGTCACTTTGCAATGTGTAAGTGAAGTCTGTACAAATGTATGCAGCACCGTTACTTAAGCGACACACTGTAGCAACAAAGTGTAAGTTAATAAACTCGTGGATTTTGCACAGAGACGCGTTTCACTGGATTACTGCAGGACACGATTGTGCAGATCTCCCGGCATAGTCTCTCAGCAGGGACGTTGATGTTAAATCGCTGGATTGTGATTGAAGATCTATTTATTTATTTATTTATTTTTTGCTGGTACAGTCCTATCTATAGATCCGGTATATTTCAGCGTTTCTCGAAGTTGAGTCATGATCATGTAGAGACCTATGGTTTAGGTGAATGACACGGTATCTAAAGCAATAAGTTAAAAAACAGTAATAAAAATTTGTCGGCAACAGAAGAAGAAAATATATTTTTTAACTTCTTTGTTTTTATTATTTTGCCCTTTTTGTTGTCTGACACTTGTTAAATTGGTTTTGAATTGGTTGTCTGTGCTTTCACAATGATGTTTTTGTTGTAATTATGTTCTATTTTCTGAAAATATCACAGCCTTGCTTGTCTCTGTTAAAGGAGTCTTTATTATTATGACCCCTGTTATTTTATTTAGATGACATGATGTGTTTCTGTGAGACTGTGCAAGTGAGCTGTGGTTTGAAGTTGATTCGCTGCTTCACAGCCTTTCTCATTGTTTGAATGCAAAGTGTGAGCATCATCATATCAATGTAGTGATAATAACTCCCTCTAAAATGTTTTTGTGTCTGATCATCCAAAGTTTTTTTTTTTTTATCAGCAGAACACACATTCCTACCGAATGACCAACTAAAACCAAGTCCTTTATTTTAATTGTGATTCTTTCCAAATACAGGGTGACTGGATGATGGGATAGTGATGAAGCCCAATCGGTGGGGAAATATGCACCCCCTGCCCAGCTTCTCTTTTCCTTTCCTTTTTATTTTCTTTTTCTTCTTCCTCTTCATATGTTTCCACTCAACCCGTGCCCAGCTTCTGACAGATTCGAGAGCAGGGCAACGCTTGCTGCTCTTCACTCAGCCTGCATATAATGTGTCCATTTTTGAGAACTCTGCTGCAAGAACCTACACCAGAAGTGAGGCCAAAATGGGCATCATTCTCGGGCCACCTTGGTCTTTTGAGATAAAATACTCCATTGTGTCGGGAGACAGCGAAGGCATCTTTCAGGCTGAAGATTTTGTAATGGGAGATTTTTGTTTTCTCCGCATATGCACTAATGGGGTAGTGGTGCTATACTGAATCGGGAAGTACAGGACAATTACACTCTGACAGTTAAGGCCTCGGCCCCAGGAGGCCTAGAGGCTTTAACCACTGTTTATATCAGGGTCTTGGATACAAATGACCTTCGACCTCTCTTTTCCCCAACTTCCTATGCATTTGTTGTTTCTGAGAGTGCCCCTCTGGGTGCCAGCATAGGACGTGTGACAGCCACAGATGCTGACGTAGGCTCGAATGGAGAGTTTTACTACTTTTTCAAGAATAAAATAGATCTTTTTGCTGTTCATCCGACGAGTGGGGTCATCACCCTGACTGGTCGACCAAGGATGGACAAACAGGACCGATTTGAGCTGGAGGTACAGGTGGTTGACAGAGGGATGAAACTCTATGGGAACAGTGGTATCAGCAGCACAGCAAGGCTTGTACTAACTGTGCAGCGAGTAAATGAATTTGCTCCCGTTCTTAGTGCAGTCGCTGTTGTTCCATCGTGGGAAGAAAAGAACCCAGTGTATGCAGTAATTAATGTGGAGGACAAAGATGAAGGGGTATCCGGGGATATAGAGTGGGTGTCCATCATTGAGGGGGATCCCTTCGAGCAGTTTGTGGTTGATCGTTCGCCTGTTGGGAACGAGTACAGAGTTAAAACGTCGGAAGCTGTCAGCTGGGATACATTCCCCTATGGCTGCAACTTAACATTTCAGGCCAAGGACAGAGGTATGCCTCCCAAGTTTTCTAATACCCAAATTGTTCAGTTGTTGGTTACAAAACCAGACGCAGTGATGGCGAGTTTCGAAAAAGATGTTTATGTAGTCACGCTGAGTGAAATCGCTCCCCCAGGCTCTGTTATAGAGGTGGTGAAAATATCCCCAGCTCCTCTGAGAGTCAATTACAGCTTCAGCAACCCTTCAGATCCAATGTACTTTGATATAAACCCTTTGACTGGAGTTATTATGACCACCAGGCAGCTTACAAGGATATCACAGGATTTCATGGTGATGGAGGTAGTTGATATGATAAGTGAGCAGCGAACAAGTGTCCAAATTCAAATCGAGGATGCTAATGACAACTCTCCAGTGTTCAACAAGCCATTCTACAATATTGCCGTCAATGAGAGCATACCTGTAGGTACTGTTGTCCTTGTGGTTTCTGCTGTGGATGATGATAAAGGGGAGAATGGGTATGTAAGTCACACAATTAGTGGTGAACAGTCTCTTCCATTTAGCATAGACCAGAAAACAGGGGAGGTGAGAATTAGTAGAGATCTGGACTTTGAATCATCAGATGATATCTACACTTTTGCAGTGCGTGCCTCTGACTGGGGTTCACCCTACAGAAGGGAGAGTGAGGTTAATATCACCATACGTGTAATTAATATCAACGACAATCAGCCTCTTTTTGAGAAGGTTTCTTGCAGAGGGATGATAAGCCGTGATTTCCCCGTCAACCAGACTGTTGTCACCTTGTCAGCAATTGACATGGATGAGCTAGGACTAGTTGAGTACAAGATACTCTCTGGGAATGAGTTAGATTATTTTAACTTAAATCCAGACTCTGGGGCTTTGTCACTGAAAAGATCGTTAGCAGTAGATAGTTTAAAAAGTGGGGTATTCAACCTCAAAGTTGTTGCAACAGATGGGGAGATGTTCTCTGATCCTACATTTGTGAATATATCAGTGGTGAGGGGTAGGATTCCCCCCAGAGGGTTCAACTGCAAGGACACAAGGGTAGCCCAGCTTTTGGCAGAAAAAATGCTCTCAAAGGCATCTGCTATGGCTAGACCGAGACCAGATGAGAGCTACACAGATATTTTCTCTACAAACAAACAGCCTCCACAGTTTGAAGCCTTGCCTACAAGCATTCTTGTGAGAGAAGACCTCATTCCCGGTGCCAGTGTATTTCAGGTGCGAGCACGAGATGGTGACACAGGCTTTAATGGCCGCGTTCTCTTTTCCATTTCTGATGGTAACAAAGAAAACTGCTTCAATATTAACATGGAGAGTGGGCTGATAACTATACTGCGGCCACTTGACCGTGAACGAGTGGATCGTTACTTCCTTAATATCACCATCTATGATCAGGGCATTCCTCAGATGTCCAGTTGGAGATTACTGACAGTGATCATTGAGGATACAAATGACAATGACCCTCAGTTTTATCAGGACAGCTACTCTGCCCTTGTTTCAGAAAACTCAGCCATTGGCATGGAAGTTATAACCATCACTGCATTTGACAGAGACATGGGTCAAAATGGACAGCTCTCCTATATAATGCTCACCAGTGTTCCTCAGTTTGGTATTGACAGTGAAACTGGAAGTGTATTTGTTGCTAGCCAGCTGGATAGAGAAACATTTCCAATATTCATATTGAAGATTGAAGTCAGAGACATGGCTGAAAGAGGCACTCGAAGGTCCTCAGTGACTACTCTAAGTATAATCTTGGAGGATGTCAATGATTGCTCTCCAGCTTTCATCCCTACCAGCTATAGTGCTCGAGTACTAGAGGATCTCCCGCCAGGGACTGTGATTACCTGGGTGCAGGCTCAGGACCCAGACATCGGACCTGGAGGACAAGTTCGATATTCCTTAATCAATGACTTTAATGGCACTTTTGAGGTAGGTGATGAGACAGTGTGAACAGAATCTTGCAAACGTTAAGATTTTTTTTTTTTACATTTATTGAAGTATAGATTGTTTATGATGTAATTCTTTTTATAGATCGGTCCTATAAGTGGGGTATTGAGAATTAGAAAAGAGTTGGACTTTGAGAAACAACAGTTTTTCAACCTGACGTTGCTTGCTGAAGACAGAGGAATCCCCAGCCTTAGGAGCCAGACTTTTGTGGAGTTAGAGGTGCGTAGCACACATGCTCAAATATTCTACATCTTAGCGATCACCATAGCAGATCATCTGCCTCTATCTCACCCTATCCCTAGCACCTGTCACATCAATCTGCTACATGCCCTCCTTTACTTCATCTATAAATCTTGTGTGTGATCCTAACCGGCAACTCCATATCTAACATCCTTTGTAAAATAATTTCATCATCCCTCCTCTCCACACATCTAAACAATCTCAGTCTTGCCTCTCTGACTTCGCCTCCAAACCGCTTAACCTGACCTGTTCCTTTGACATACTTTTTTCTAATCTTGTCCATTCTGGATACTCCCAGTGATCTTCAGCTCTGCCACCAATTTTGTCAGCTTACATTATTATTAATAATTTGGGGCGTTAGTTTCAAGGTTCCAGTCTTTTTGTTAGTGCCACCGTCTCCAAACCATACATCATAACAGGTCTCACTACCATTTTGTGAACCTTCCCTTTAATTCTTCTATGGCAAATCAGCCATGAGGCTTTTCTCCACCCACTGGACTCTTTTCTTTACCCCTCTTGTGTGCTGTCCAGAAAAAAAAAATCCAATGATCAATATTGTCAATTTACATTATCATTGATGATTTGGTTGGTTAGTTTCAAGGTTCCAGTTGTTGATAAGATGTCCAATTGTATTTTTTTTTTTAGATCTTTCTTTTTTAATTCTTCACTCATTTTTATGGCACTGGTTAGATAGATGATTAAATGTGTGACAGCATTTAGCTCACGGTACATTTAACTTCAAAGACAGGCAATAACACGTACAACAGTGAAATATACAGATGGTCTACCGATGCCACACAGTTGCATGCTACAGATAATATCACACAGTTTTTCTGTCATAATTAATGTGCACCATTACATTTCTTCAGGTGGTGGATGTCAGTGAGAATTTGTATGCGCCTTACTTCTCCGACTTTGCTGTGAGGGGCTCAGTGAAGGAGAACTCTCGTGCAGGAACAAGTGTCCTGACTGTCAACGCTAAAGATGACGACAAGGGACGGGATGGCGTGCTGAAGTACTCTATCCAAGGAGGCAGCGGCCTGGGCACTTTCACCATTGACGAAGACACAGGTGTGACACAAGATCAATTTTTAAGCCTATTTATGTAAAGTGAAAATCCAATAACCCATAGTGCCATGCTTAGAATATCAACATCTAAGTTTTTGCATAGGAAATATTTTCACATGCCTTTCAAGATGGCTTGCCTAGGTTTTTATTTGATTTGTTTAATTGTAATTTGTAGAGAAAGTATGGCCACTTGTCAGTTCTTGAGTGAATGTGTATATGTTTGTTACAGAAAGAAATTCGAAGAGCGTGCGAGGTATAGCGACAGTCACTGTGTTAATGGGGCCTCACGTGGGAGCTGTGTACTGGGAGATCATTACTGTAATGAGGGCAGCATGGCAGCCACATTGGCTGGGCCTCAGGCCGCTCTGTACAACTCATCCAGTGCTGAGCGGCTAACATTGATCAAGGCTCTCCTGCACAACAGCCCCGTCCTTCCCAAGTACGGAGAAATCACTATGACTTATTTAAGGAGGCCTGACCCAAAATAAGCATGCACGCTCCAACTTTTCTGCAGTGTGAAACTGCAGCTGAAGACATGTTGATCCAAACAAGAAGCCATGACTCACTCACCCAGGGATAAAATGAATCAAATACCAAATGTGAAAATAGGACGCCTCATTTTAGTGCATATTGGGTCATGTACTATAGCTGTACAACTTAAATTTTAGTCTTAACTGTGAGTATTGTCTGAATATTAGGGGCTAACTACTGAAGATAGCACAGATACAAATGCACAAAACATCCAGAGTGCCTCCCCCTTCCCCAATAAGGTGCATGTCATTAAACGTAAAACCTGAAAATTAATAACATGAGCATATCGATAAGATCTTACAATTTGCTATTTTTTTTAAAATCAGATGAACAGCTGTGTTGTGGGCACATAGATGTATGCTTAAATACAAGACCATGTATAGCTATTGTCATCAATACTTTTCCATGAAAACCTAAAAAAGTGTGACTAAGAACTCTTTCTTTTCCACCAGTCATCATTGCATCATTGCAGTCTCTGCTTTTGTCCATCATGCTGAAGCTTTTAAACCTAACAGTTCAGTGTCTGTCCATGGTGCTGAAATGCTGAACCTTCATGCTGAAACCAGACCCTCATTTGCTCTTCCCTACATATAGTGAATGAGACTTAATATACTGGCAGGTAGTAAGCCTTCGCTTTCTCTTTCTTCTTCACATGGTAGTTTTTTTCTAATCCCATCTTAAAATAAATATAGAGCTTTTGCAGTAATCACTGTTGTTTATATTTTATTTGACACATCCACATTTTAATTTTGAATAAGAAACCTAGTTTCCCAGAGTTAGTATTGCCTGTCAAACCATTCACTGCATACATGAATAGTTTTAAATAAAAGCCACCAATCACTGTCTAAGCAGATGTGGCAAAAGTAAACAATACAACAAGGACAGGCGATGATCATGCTGTGATCATCATGCTATTAGAAAACTGTGCATTAAATAAAATAGTTAATTTTTGTAATTGCAAGCTTTAAACAGCTACATTTATACATTTGCATACTCTATGTATGCTGTGTACTCATCAGCAAAACAGTTTTACAGTGCATATACTGATCCATACAAATGCCTGTAATAGTATTTGGGGTTTTTATTCCCTCGAGTATTAATACCTCAGTAAGACGCATCAGAGCCAGTGAGAACGTTTACTGAGTGTAGATTTTCCAGGGGAAATCAGACTGCTTGTTAGAGCAGAAAGTGAAGGGAGAGGGAAGTGGAAGTGAAGCGAAGAGAGGAAGGAAAAGCATGCAGGGGAGTCAGGAGTACATAAAAAGTGTCAAAAGAAAATACAGCTTTCTTCCTCCCAGACCTATATATATATATTTTAATGTCTTCTGGAAAGTTTTTCTTTTTTTAACTTAGAGTTTTTTTCCCTAAGCATGTGAAATGCTAATGCCTTTTACTATCGAAGGACACGATACAGTAAGAACATGCCAAGTTTTCCCTTATCATCAAGTGCTTCATTTTATCGTGTAGAAGTCAGCGTTGTCAGGCACGGACAGAGTAGCACTGCTCTGTACTCCCACCATGCATTTAGCTGCCATGTTGAGTGGCTTTGCTCTGGCTGCTTGTCAATCTGTGGCTCTTAGTGCCAGAACTAAATATGTGATGAGAGAGTGAGACGGACAGTGAGTGAGAGTGAAAGGGACAGAGAGAAAAATAGAAAGAATGAGAACTCTCTTTTGTTTAACCCGTCTCAGCTAATGCACCCCTTACTCCCACCCTCACTTGTAGTTTGTAAATTAGCTCTTTGATGCATCATGCATAGCCCATGACACCCCTATTGTCAGTCATAGCTGCTGTTAATGAGTGCCCTCTTTTCCCGCGTTTGATATTTAGATGTTTAAAATGACTCAATCATACGTGGGTGGAAAACACATGGGCTAACAGAAAAGAAGACGGATCTTCTCTGGCTTTAAACCTTAGCTCTCCTGCACTTTGAACAAAAATTTGTATTCCTGTCATTGGTATGGGTGGAAAGCAAGCCCTGCAATTTCTCATTGGACAGCTGTCAAACGCCACTGCTCCTCTATTAGTGGGTTTGCAAGCTCCAGGATTTGTCACAGTCAGGATAAAGCATTCTTTAAGTTACAGGCAAACACTTTTAAAAAGCCTTCAGTCTTCATTTATTAAAATGAATAGGCCATATATTTCTCTGATGTCCTCTTTTATAGCACATTCAGAGCTATTCAGTTGTGTCTCAAGAGAGAAATGCACACAATATTTTGTCATCAATCTTAGGATCAATTATTTGATATGGTGACATTAATTAAAAAATGGGATCACAAAACCTGTTTCTCAAGAATGGGGATGGTGAATAGACGCGGCAGATGGATGTAAACCCAACCAAACGCTGAAGTTCCAGATTAGAAAATGTGCTGTGACCCTTCAATTTTTTTTGTTCACTATTTGAAGTGTGTTATTTATGGTGAGAATGGATGCTGTCGAGTCAGATTTATATTGAATTCACTGAATAGTGCCTGTCGGTCTTAAAGTTCAAAGAGCTTTAGAAACAGCCAGCTCTGTTTTCCTTGTCTCTCTGTCAAGCTGTCTGACAGAGATGAGGTTTGAAAAGGACATGGTCAAGGACGACAGGGTAAGGATGTATCTTAGCAAACACTTTTACTATGCATTGTGCGTGTCCTGGGCAGCGGCTTAGTCATAATCAGACATACTGCCACTTTCTGGTGAAATCAACGCACCCGTAGTCTCTGATTTATTTGTGTGTACCTGGGGATGCAGACCTTGTGGCTGAATTGAAGGCAAAGTTATGCAACAGATCTGCTGTATGACAAGTTTTCTTTCCTCCAACACCACAAACAAATTATTAAATATGTCTGAAAAGATAAATCGGTGTCTTTTTCAACATATTGAGAAAGAAGAACTGATGTCGAACTTGTTCTCGGGTTTCTTTGAGTACTTTGTTGTAGCATTGAGCATGATACTCCAGGGGTTGGAGTTCCTAGAGTTCCTCTTAGAGTTTTGACTACAGGCATTCATTTGTTCATTTGGTTAAGTGAAATGATACCCAGTTTAGCCTCATTTTTGCCCCAAAAGCCAAAATTTCTGTTTTAATATATATATATATAAATAATGAGCTTATATTCAGATTATGTACGGATGATCTCATACACTTAAAAGGGTTTAAAGAGGTTTTTCTGCTCTTAGGTCTGTGCAAGAAAAGAAAGAAATTATCGTAAGTATAGCCATCTGAGAGAACCACTACTTGTGTTTCAGACCATATTTTCTAAGGGGCAGCCAATCAGCAGGAAGCTGGGAAGCCAAAACACTTTGTCTCAGAAAGCAGATAAATTGAAGGGCTGCATCAAGGCACAGCACAAGATAAATAAGGAACTGTGAGTTAATGTACTGCTACTTTAGTAAAGTCTAAGATTAAAACATGGAGCTGGAAATGAGGATAGTAGATCACCTTTTTCTAGCACTTCTTCAGTTATCTATAATGTAGCAGCTTTTCTTTTATGGTACCTACAGTACTGTGCAAAAGTCTTTCGCCCCCTCATGTCTTTATATTTTGCTTCCAAGGAGCCAGACTTATAGTTTTTAAAGTTGTCTTAAGCAACAGTTATGCAGACTTTCTGAAGGTCTTTCAAATTTTTTCTTTGGACATTGGCTCATTTTCAGCCCAGTCCCTGTACCTGACCATTTTCAGAGCAATGTTTATTCTTGTCTGTTAAACTACTTAACACTGGGCTACGACTTAATAAGCATTAAAAAGGCACCCAGCTCAAGCAATGAACTAGTGTTGGGTTTACACATTAGACAATTTACTAAAGAACCAACTTTAAATTGTATCTTTAGGAACTTTTTAAATAATGATACAAAAACACATCATTTGTTCCAATTTCTTTAGTTTAATCTACAAAAAACGATTCCACATTTTGACGGCCATGAAATAGTGTTTTCTGCACCAACAATGTAATTACTAAATAGCTTTTAGCTGAAAACTTGGCATATTTCAGTACGGTGTTCAGTGTTTCCTTAAAAAAATGGACAAGTGGAGGACAAAAGAAACATCTGCAAGGGATAAACAGTATCTGAATATCATGTCCTTAAGAAATAGGAAAAAAATCTGGATTTTGCAATGTACTGTACATCGTAGTGGTTATAGAATTTTTTAATGATTAGGAATTTAGCATCACAATAGGCTAGACCAGCCAGCCAATACTCCTGTGCAGCCATTCTTATATAATGAAAAAGATTTAAAAAACAAATTAAATTTGAGCTTGCTCACCTGCCCAAGCTCAGCTTGTGTGACAGCTTGTTGGGTTTAAATGTATGTAAACCTAAGCACAAATGCTGTGCAGGCTGTCTGTGTCTCAAAGGAGCCTTTATTTAACAGGAGCTTGCAGATCTGGTGAGAGTTTGTGTTCCTGAGCTGAAATGTTTTTTCAGCCTGCGTGTTTCTGTCTGACTTGTCTTTATTTTTTGCTGATAGAAATGATACTACGAGTGTTTGTGTTCTTTTCTGGATTTCTGCAATGTATGCAATGTAACACTAATGTAACACATGCCATTGTGTTTCTACAATGTCATACTCTTGGAAGTGGATAGAAAATGAAACAAATGAACCCTAAAACCTAGCCTGTGTGTGCATGTGTCTTTTTTTTTCAAGTGGGTTTGTAAAAAGTCCTGAATGATGTTTTTTTTTTTAAAGTTGTGTCCATGTGTCATCCATTGTAAATATTCTCTTTGTCCCCGAAGAGGTCACCAAAACTGTCAGCTACTCATTTTCCTTAAGGCCACTAAGCACACGCCAGTCAATATATGTGAATGTCTGGGTGTCTTTGTGTGTGCATATATATGTGTGTGTCTTTATTGGTGTAGGGCAGTTCAGGGTACATTTAGCACTAAGCAAATAGCAGTGGGAGCAGTTTGGTCAGTTGTGATTAGCCGTGGAGAAGCTGAAACATTGAAGGTGACTACAGTGGCACCGCTAATGCCTGTGAATGTCACTGAAGCCAGGACACAAAGTTTTAGTCTAAATTTGTGTGTTTGCCCCTGGAAACTTAGTATTCAAAGACATTCCCAAGAGATCTTTTAAGGATTGTAATGTATTTTACAGATAACAGCCAGTTTCTCTCTCTCTCTCTTTTTCTGGCACCCCCCCTCTCTCTCTCACACACACACACACACACACACACACACACACATTCACACACACCCTTAATAGATAAGTATTCAAAGCCAGGTAAAAACTGCATTAATCTTTCTCTGTGCTTCAACAGGGGTGATTTACACTTCTGGTATCCTGGACTGTGAGACCAAAGACTCCTACTGGCTGACTGTCTGTGCCGTGGACAGGGGGGTTCCACCTCTGTCAGCTTCTGTTGAAGTCTTCATCCAGGTATAGAATCCACTGCCTATTGAATCATTATGTTAAATACATTTACCCACAGACTTTTATAGCATTGAGCATAACAAGCAGAGAATTTTCTCTTGTAATTTTAAGCCTTAAATGGATGTCCCCAAAGTGTGCTATTACTAAATACACCTGGTACATGCTGGTGGTAGCAGTTTGGATGTCCTTTTGCCCTCAGAACTGCCTTATTTCTTGGAGACATAGAATCAACAATGCTCTATTGGACTGAGAGCTGGTGACTCTGCAGGCCATTTGAGTACAGTGAACTCATGTCATGTCCAAGAAACCAGTATGAGATGATTTGAGCTTTGTGACATGGCAGAAGATGGGTCCACTGTGATCATAAAGGGATGGACATGTTCAGCATCAATACTCAGAAAGGCAGTGGTGGGTAAACTATGCCCTGTTTGCAAAGGAAATAGTGCAGTGAGCTGTTGTAAAGCAGGGCTATGCCCTAAATGGTTGACTAAGTAGCGCCAAGAGTACAAAGGAAATATCCCCAAAGCGCTTTACATATCCAGTCATTCACCCATTCACACACATTCACACAGTCTGATGGCTGTTGATACACCCTGGGCGCACTGAAGGCGAGACACTGGCGCCACCGGGCTTGACCACCACCAGTCATGTCTTTATGACACCAAATTCTGACCCTGGTGAGGTCATATGGACTGTAGCCTCAGTTTCTGGTTCTTACATGGCTAGAATGGCCCCAGTGTGGACTTCTGCTGCTGTAGTGCATCTGCCTTAGCGTTCAACCTGTTGTGCATTCAGAGATGTTCTTGTATCCTTCTTTGCTGTATGGAGTGGTTATTTGAGTTACTGTTGCCTTCCTGTCAGCATATCATTTTGACCTTGTCTACATACCTTAATGCATTGAATTGCTGCCATGTTTATGCCATTGCTGATTAGATATTTTCATTAATGAGCAGCTGAATAGATGTACAAAGGGCCAGTGAGTGTAGATACAAAACAAAAAAACAAAGTTCACTTACTAAGTGATCGTTGTATGCCAAGTGCCATTAGATGACTGGTACAGCGGCTTCTTAGCCATCACTGAGCTTCTGTAGACAAGAAGTCTACAGGGTAAGATTGTTTTATATTCAAAATATGGTTTGCCAGAGTGTTACTCCCTTAATTTCACTTCCAGCATATCCAATCACATTTTAATTGAAAGTATATCAGTTTTAGGTCATTTCAACTTTATCTGTGTATTTATTGTACATGGAAAAATCACATTTAGTTATACAGAGTACAGTCATGCACTTTTTATGCATAACTTCTTGTTAACTACATTAAAATTATGACAGGTTATACATTTTTCAGCTTTTTTAACTGAAAAAGTAGCTTATTTTTCAATGGCAGTCACTAATAAAAGTTTACAGCCTGTCAACGTTACCCTCCAGGGTAATTTTGATGTTTATACTATAAAATTCTTGTAAAGCATTACATCCAAACAGCATGATGCCAAACGAGTGTGTTACTCTCTTGGTTTCTGTACTCAGCATTCAGTCCGTAAGCAAGAGATACACTCTACGAGAATTCTCTGCTTCAGATTTTTCTAATTTATTTGCCCTTAAGTTTTTCCACCGTCTAAACACTCAAATACACACATGGTTGCTACATCACTGCTCTCCCTTTGGGGAAGAGTTCAGCTGTGTATAAAAGAAAAAAAAAAGACAAGCAGCCTTTTCTGGCTTCAGGATATCCACGTGTGGTTATGTGAGTGGGTGCTTTACTCCCGGCCTCTTCATCACATGGAAAAATGGGGAGATTAATCAGGCACAGGTGCTTCTGTTCACCGGCTGAACTGTCTTGGCTCTCTGTGCCTTCCAGCAAATGCTCAATCAACCCACTGCTTGCCATAAATATTCTAGATCTATGCTGTTAGAAGGGAAATTAATTTGGAGTGTGACATCTTTGACATTTTCTGGCAAATATATTTCCATTTTGTGATTGATAACATATCAACCCAGACCCAGACTGATTAACAAAGATACTAAAATCACAACAAAAGCAATATTATGGTGCGTGCAAATTCAGAGGGCTACTATCCATATATTTGTTGCCATTTCAAGATCCAACTCAAATGATGAATATTCATCACCTTTTTCTCCTCTTTTTCCTTTGTTGTTTCATGTCTTCTTTTCTTTTTTGTCTCTGCTCAGGTAGAAGATGTCAATGATAATGCTCCCCTCACCTCAGATCCTATCTACCACCCGACTATCATGGAAAACTCTCCAAAGGATGTGTCAGTCATTCGTATTCAGGCGCAAGACCCCGATCTTACTGCTATACCCAGTCGTCTGAGTTATCGCATTACTGCCGGCAACCCGCAGAATTTCTTCTCTATTAATCCAAAAACAGGTGAGGTAGTGTGTGATGTGGTACTAGTGGAGTGGAAAGGAATGATGAAAGAAAGAACGGCCTCTCATAAATGCGCTTCAGGCATTTCATTAACAAGCTGGGATTAAACAGAACAACAGATATTACATAGATACGAGCTGTATGACAGAGAACAAAGAAATGAACTGTATCTCACATAACAGCATGCAGCTTCTACCTGATACTCCTCTGAGCTATTCACATGTTCTATTCACAGCAGTTATATTTGATTGCTTTTGATGATATGTATTTAAATGTTAAGTTGAAAAGGTGTAAAGTAAAAAAAAACTGATGCTGGCTAAATGTTTGAGGAGTATTACTTTCAATTCAGAAATAGGATTTATTGAGATAATACCAACCCCGACAGAGGTTCACCATAAGCTCTCTATTAGATATTGGATCAGTGGAGGGTTTTAAACATTCTGGGCTTATGAAATGATGCTCAGATAGCCTGTAGTTGTTTATTAACTTTGCTTAGAGTCTCTGGAGGTAATAATGCATGAGAAATTAAAGTCAGTGAATGTGTATAAAATATTTTGTGAAAGCGTATTGTCTGGGATTAATTGAATAATTTACTTCTATGCCAATATACTTGTTTGTGTGCGGGGATAAATTCTAATTGCGTGTTAAAACATGCTGATTTATGTATCAGTCAGTAGATATTTCATTTTCATGTAGTTTAATTGGATTGGGATGAGTGCATTTTTTAAGGTGCGCCACTAATTTGGCATTGAACGCCTATAAATAATGTCAGATTTGTGATGGATGCTTTGAGAGAGGATCAAAATAGAAACAAGAAAAAAAAAATTCTTGTTTTGGTAATGTAGGTTATATACCCATATGGAAAAGAAATAGTAAAAACTTGCATAAGATGTGGCCTACTTCATATAGTGAATCATATAAGGCTTATATGATTTACTCATGAAAGTGGCCACTTTCTCATTACTTTCATATATTGTTTTAGTAAGTATCCAAAACATACAAGTTTCATTTATATAATTTTTCTAGGGATCTTATATCTGTTTTCACTCTTGTATGCTTTTCATACAAGTTTCACACAAGACAGATACAAACTTTATAAGATTTATATATATCTTTTCCATATGGGTAGCCTTGAGCCATAGACTGTTTATAGAAGATAGACATAGCCCCACCATGCTGTCAAACATTAGATTGTTGGCTGCTGTCTTGGACCCAAGAAGTATTGTGGCCATCGTTTTTTGGGTTGTTTTTTTTGTGAAGGAAAGGTTGAGAATCATCTAACGATACCCAGAGATGGGCAGTAACGTTACTTGTAACGCGTTACTGTAATCTGATTACTTTTTTCAAGTAACGAGTAATGTAAGGATTACTATTGCAAAACGGTAATTAGATTACCGTTACTTTCACGTAGGGAACGCTGCGTTACTGCGTTACTAAAACCGTGATTTTTGCGAGAATGTCTCATGACAGTGTGACAACAGCTGTCTGCAGATCAACAATGGATAATATATCGAAAAGGGAGAGTATGAGCATGCAGCGTTTAAAGCGTGGAAGTACTGACCTTACTTTGAGTTTGATTCCATAAAAGTGACAAAACATTAGTGTCCACTGTTCACTGCATGGGAAGAAAACTTCTTTTTAAACCCCTAAACTTCCAAGCAAGCACCGAAGTGCGCTACAACGTAATGTGAAATTCACAGAGAAACTCATGATTCTTCCACTGACCGCTGCGGCACACCTGCACCAGGGTAAACCTCCGCCTAACCCACTCCTGCTTTATAGGTGAAAATAGAGCAACAGGACCGCTAGTCTTTGATTTTATTTATTTTCTGCTGTGTTTTACTTGCATCTATTTGAAAGAGTGAGTGTAAACACAAAAACATATTTTATTTTATGTGCTGGAATGTGCAGAAAATAGGTTTAAATGTTAAACAAATTTCTTCCAGTCAGAGAATGTTGCATACAATTAAGTTTTTGCTTGATGCATAAAGTTAAAAGATTAAAACTAATAAAACAAGTTTTAAAAAGAGACTTTTCCATTTGATTACATTTTGTATGATGAATTATGCAGAAAAAGTAGAATTGGGCTGAAAGATCTATCGCTTTATCACCTATTCAGGTTGTAAATCGTGTTTTTAAAAAGTAACTAAGTAACTAAGTAATTAATTACTTTTGAAAATAAGTAATCAGTAAAGTAACGGGATTACTTTTTTGGGGAAGTAATCAGTAATTAGTTACTGATTACTTTTTTCAAGTAACTTGACCAACACTGATGATACCCATGAATAGCAAGCTTAGTTAGCAAGATTAATCTACAGTTCTTTGTGATGTGAAATGGGCTATTAATTTTGGCTAGCAGGAAAAATAAGCATAGAACAAAATATTTTGACTAGGGGTGCGTGCAACTGGTTGACTCAAGGTTTAAATGTTGCTATCCTTGCCAGTCAGTGCCACAAATACTAGTTAATTAAGTGTACTATTTTTAATTCATTAGCCTACAATGGCAGTCAGCAGGGCTGGTGGTTGAGCCTCCATCTCTCTAACTCACTTTGTGAAAGAAAGTTGACAGTTGTTTTAAATGTGCTGTTCGGCAATACTTTAATGCAACAAGAAAGAAAAGTTGCTGTATGTTAGGCTTTGTCAGTATAAACTGGAGTATAATTACATTACAAAAGCTAGATGTACCATATTCTGCGTCTGGATTTGGGTGCTAGCATTGAAAAAAAAAGCAAGGCTTCTGCAGCTTCTGCATCAATGCTATTAGACAAACTCTATAAACTAATCTGACTTTGTGATTGTGCACAATGGTATACACAATGCAAAGTTCATTTAGTGCATGATTTGATTAACAAAGAATGTAATAAACATTTTCATATAGCTCCTAAAATGCACATGAAATATTTGTTAGGTCAATGTTTAATTTTGTCCTTTCAAAGAAAAGGACAAAATATTTTAGAGTTTAAACAAGACAGTGCTACAGTTGTGACTAAAAGTGACCATTCCGGTGATTAAACATTTCGTTATCCTTAAAGTAGTAATACGAATACAGACAAAACCTGTTATTCGTAGCAAAACTTGAGGTTTATATGAAAAATGGATGCATGACTTTTGGAACCAGCAACTGGCAAACAGCTTTTGGGATTTCTACATCTGACTTTCTTTTTCAACCCCTGGAGACTCAAGTAAAATGAGAAGTGGGCCACAATGGTCTAGTAATCAAAGATTTGGTCATTTTCAGGCTTAGTCTGGAGCCCCAACTGTCGTTGCCTTAAATTTATCAGGCAATTTATCAAATTTATCACAGCTCCCTTGAGGCCACAGAAGGCTTTATATATTTTTTCACAGATCTGGTAGAAGATCTGTAAATAGAATAAGTTGCAATATGTTGGAACTTTAGTTTTCTGCATTTTTTCAGATTTGTATTGCAACCTTTTAACATTTTTGTGCACTTTTTTACACACTTGTATGTCTGTATGTCTGTTTATGCAAAAAATCGTATTTAAACATTTACACATTTGAATTTCATATGCATTTTTAAGAGTTTCATAAAAGATGATTTGTAATGACAGTCTGTGAACTGAATATCAGCTCACAGATCCTTGTCAAACTCTACCTTTACTTTTCACAGACCTTCTGTATAAAAATGCTCTATAGTAAATATTTAAACAATCTATTTTTAAATGAATGATCAATTTATACTAACAAAATGGACACATTTGAAAATTAGAAGAATCACTCAAATGTCTCTGAAGAATACAAATATAATCAAAGCAAAATAAATACATAAATGTTAAGTTTGATGTATTTCAGTTTTGGCTGTCAAGTTTGCAATGTCCCCATGCATTCTCAGTACAAGCATTGCTTGACGCTTATATTAAAGAATTATTGAAGAGGTAAAATGTTTTATTTAAATCTAGTAGGAAAAAAATGTGAAGTCTTTGCTATCTCTGCCCTAGATTAAGTAGTGAGTGTTCTAATAAACAACAAAAGGAAAATTTCAGCTGTTACAAGGACAACTTTTCAGATTCAAAGTAATGTCAGTAAAGTGTTCTAAAACCAGGGGCCTATAAGTAATGCAGCAGGATCTCAGTGATCAAGATTATAATAGAAAGATTTCACTAATGATATGCTGCTGCATGTTCACCTTGTTTGTAAATGTTAGGGGAATTTCCATGTGGCGTCCTCTAATCCTCTGAATATTCCTCTATGCATTATGGCTATAATATTGACATTATGTAGGGAAATGGAGAGGGCTGAAACAGGGTGAGGGGACTAATATTGATCCTATTAGCGAGACGCTGATCCTCAAAAACTCATTAATATGTAAACTGTATCCAACACAAGCATTCTCAAACATAGGGTTGAATAGTCAAAAGAATTTGCCTCCTTTTCATAATCAATTTTCCTTTGATGTTGGTGGAAAATGTCACGTATACTAGACACGTAAGACGTCTGCCATATTGTATGCAATGTCCAGAAGATCGACTACAAAATATGCATATTACTTAACCTCTTTGCTAACCTCATTTGCATACAAAAGAGAACAAGCAGTGCAATGTTTTATATATATAATTTTAGTTTTTTTTAATTGTGTGTGTGTAATTCTGCATTACTCTTTGTTTAGGATTTGTATAACCAAAGTAGAATTCCATCATTTAGCGTAACAACAGAAAACCTTAAACACACCTTGATCAATTATTATAGGTCATAAAAGCTCATAGAAATCTGTGTTTTCATGCAAGAAGCATAAGAAGCAGTATTACATGCTACACACTATTACAGCAGTGCAATGTTCATAGTTCAGCTGCTGATGAAAATTCAAAACATATCAGCAGTTAATAGAAATGGAAAATGCATCTATAAATAACATTTAAATGATCTGCATCACTTTGTCAGTTTCATTGATCATTTTCACGAACAGTCGGATGGGTATGTGATGTAATTATCTTCTTTCCTTTCATAAAGGATAGCCACGTGTATACTACACTGAAGGAGGTAATAAAAGAAGCACCGAGGCACCGTCCCTTAATATTTCAAGAATTCAACCGGCTCTTATTATGACTGCCACGCAGATACTTCTGAGTCAGTTCCCTCACTCAGGAAGCTTAACTGTTTGACTGCAAAATGTTGTGTACCTGTAACAGTGAGTCAGAGTGAGTCAGTGTGACTGTTTTAAAGTACCACTGATGTTAATGCTGTCAGTGCAGGTTCAAAATTATACTCAGTTAATTTACTTTTCAGCAGACTACAAAACACATGCAAGAGCTGTATCTACAAATAATGTGTGTATGTGTTAGAGAGAAAAGAGACTTTGTGTGGTAATTTAATCAATGGATTAATTGGTTACAGCTTTGTTGGGTCTGTTGCAGTGAGTCAATAGAGATGACGCCACAACCGCAACATACAGCTGTATAAAAATAATTTGGCTTTGTGTGTATGATTGTGCATTTCTGTGTGTGTGTGTAAGCTGTATTTCTTTAGTGCCTGTGTGCATGTCACAGGGGAGAGTTTCTAGCCATCTGAGCCCAGTTTTCTGTCTCTGTCAAAAGACCCACAGTATTCTGTTATCTGTTACTCATTAATTTTATACAAAGAAACTCATTGATGACAGTATTGTTTCCAGTGTGATAAATGAACTATAAAAGACACACTGGGTTCCACCAGCTTGCCAAAGCCCATTAAATAACATGAAAATTATGTTTTCTTTTGTGGATAAACTTGACTCTGCAGCTTTAGGAAAACACAGTCACAAGGTTTGAATTTGAATGCATCATTACCATAATTTCTATTGTTTTGTGAGTGACAGTGCCACCGTGTTAGTTTGGTAATAAGACATGCATGAATGGGGAGATGCATTCAGTTTAAATCAATCCTCACTGTTTGCACAGTCAGAAACTTTCCATGTACCAGAGTGATTTCATTGGATAAACAAAATCTAGCTGATTGATTTGCTTTCAGGAAGCAAGTGGCAGCAAAAACTATGAACCTGAACTGCTGAAAAACTTCTTGAAGTTTTAGATTGTTTTTCAAAACTAGGTTTGGGGTGCTTCAAAGTAATATATTTTTCAGGTTTACTCTGAAAGTGTCATTTTGATGGGTTTGAGGTAGCACAACAATTCCCAAAATGTATTGAAGCCAAACTTTGAATGAGTGCAAAGTGTGTAAATGTGCTGTGACAGCTTACAGTGCTGTCAGTTTGTCTCTGGCTGAGTGACTGAAGCCTACCTCCTTTGGGGAGGAAAACAGAATAGATAAGTGTTGACACAGGGTGTTAGATGGAGTGCTTCTTGTAAAAACACGCATGTTTGCAGAGTGCCATGGTGGCTGTGTGACCTTTTTTTTTTTAAACAACCTTCTGTTTGATTGAATTGGTTTTGTTATGCCAGACACTTGGGTACATTTGGGCCAAATACATATTTCTTTTTGATTTGCTATATATGTATATATATATATATATATATATATATATATATATATATATATATATATATATATATATATATATATATATATATATATATATATATATATATATATATATATATGTATGTATGTATATAGTCTGAAATGTCTTGCCCTATGGTGTGAGGACGATAATGAGGAAGTTTGTGGATCAGCCTAAAACTAGCCTAAATCTTATTAATGATCTTTAAGTGGGAAAAACAAGCCTCGTAACACATTATGTAATTTTGGATTGCCCACAAGGTGCCACTGCTCATGAAGGCAGATACAGGCCCAACTCAGTTTTGTCAGTGGACGTTTAAATGATTCAGAGAAGGCTTTGTAGAAAGTGCTGTGGTCAGAAGAAACCAAAATCAACCTTTTTGGCATCAATGTGAAATGCTGTGTTTGGAGGAAGAGAAATGCTGAGTCTGACCCAAAAACACAGTCCCCTCAGTCAGTTGTGGAGGTGGAAACATTATGCATTGGGACTGTTTTTCTGCTAATGGTATGGTACAAATTCACTGCATTGAGGGGCAGTTGACAGGGCCACGTAGCATAAAATCACGGATGAGAACCTTCCCTCAGCCAAAACACTGATGACCATGGGTTGTGGATGGGTCTTCCAACATGACATTGACTCAAAACAGGCCACCAAAGTAACAAAGGAGTAGCTAAAGGGGAAGTACATTAAGGTCTTGCCTAGCAACTCTCCAGACCTCAATTCTATAGAAAATCTGTGGAGGGAACTGAAAGCTTGGAGTTGGCAGCTATAGGATTGTCTGTAGAAAGTGTCTGTAAAGAGGAATGAGCCAAAATCCCTCCTGAGCAACCCAGTATATATGTAAATATGCTACTTAGGAATTCCCCCCAATTGAATTCTTCCTGATTAGCGGACATGTGACAAGAATGTTGGTAACAAAATGTAAACACATGATACAAAATTTTAAATAAAAAGGGACGTGCAAAAAGCACGTTTTCCACATTATGTTCCAATATCAAACAATAGAGGGAACCAATGCCACTTAAATAATGTCTTGCTGTTGTATCCATCCTGTTAACCTTGTTGATTTTCTGTGATAGTGATATTGCCAAATCTGCTTTTATTTTATAACATAAAGCAAAACCTGTCACATTTTGGTAATATGTAAAAACAAAAAGTCATCATTTGTCATTGGATCAAACTCTCTTTGGGAAAATTACAATCTTTCTAATGAATCATTTGATTTTGATTTCCAAGTCTTAAAGGGGTTGAAAAAAGGAAGATGTTCCAGTATGAATACTTCAAACTTGAAATTAAGGATTTGTTTTTTTAGTGTAGCTTGAATTAGAAAATAAATGAGGTGTTATGCGGCTAAGAAGAAAGCAGTGAACTGAAGTTTGTATAATGATTTAAGATAGACCACTGGGCCATCACTTTTTGTGTGTGCATGTGAAAGTATGGGTGGGGACTTTTCAAATTATTGCTTCTTTGTCCAATTAAAACTGAGTGTAGTATGACTGCAGATGTGCTGCAAGCTGTAGATCATTGATTTTTATCGGAGTTGTTATTCGCGCCATGTTCGGCTGAACAAGCCCCTCCTCCTCCTTCCAGTCTGTCTCCCAGAGCTCATGACCGCTGCTCTAGATTTACTCCTAATTTGCTTAATTGAAGTTAGCCTGCATAACAAGCTCAAGGTGACACTGTGATATGTGCAAGCTTGGGAATGTGTGAACGTGTGTGTGTGTGTGTGTGTGTGTGTGTGTGTGTGTGTGTGTGTGGTGTGTGTGTGTGTGTGTGCGCGTACACCAGGATTTTAGTCTACCCATTGAGCGTTTACTGCACAGCATTTTAGGCACCCAGACTAATCCTACCCCTCTGCAACGCTTCATTACACTGAAACAAAAACACTCAAGCACCACCAGTCACCAGTCAAGCACACTTGCTCTAATAACTTCACATAAAAGTGCACGCAGAGGGATTTCTGTAATATATACTTTTTAGTTTTTGTGTGTGTGCGCTGTGTATATGGATGTCATTAGTTGCACAGGCATGCTGTTATTCTTTAATTATAAGCACCTGCTGTGAGTGAAAAAAAAGGATACTGCAGTACAACAAAGAGAAATATTTTTTTTTGCTGAAACAAGAATCATCAGTGACTTTTTCCCTTTTGCATTTGTTTGTGCATCTTAGGGTAAAATAGCTCCAGGCTAAGACAAATGTTGACTTACGGTATCTTAATGGGCTGAATCTGCTTATAGATCAATGCTTATGTTTCTTCCTTAGTTTCCTTGTTTGTAAGAGTAATGTCTGCAGAGCTTTTTGTTTTATTTCCAAAGTTTTTACTGACTGAATCTGGCAGTTATTAAACAAATTCAGTTACTTTGCTGGGGCTTACCTTCCTATTAGGGACAAAAAGCATGTGGCCTCATTGTAAATCATTTAGGCAGGCAGCGTTTTGGATTATCAGTGGGAAAGGTTTCCAGGAATTGAAAGTTAATCAATATAGCATACTATGAAAAATCCTCAGCTACTATGAACTAAGTGAAAACATGGCTGTATGTGCATATATGTGTGTGTGGGGGGGCTTTTTAGTTGTATAATGAAAGAACGTTAATAGTTAAATCAAATGATAGGAAAAAAGATCATCAAGAGAATATGAAGTTGTCGTTGTGTCTGATTTCCAGTGAAGCCTGTTACAGTTTGTCACACCATCCAACCATCATCTGAATGAAGCTGATCGATCAAAGCTATTATGTCCTGGTGGCTTGAAAGCCAACTAAATGACCCTCAGTTATCCAGTACTATTTGTGCTGAATGTGAATGGCTCAGTCGGGGTTGTAGTATGTAGTTTTTTTGGTCATGCTTACATGCATGCGGGCTTACGCATGCATAAAGTGACTCTAATGACAGATATGTATTTTTTTCTATAAAGCCACTGCATATTGTCATGTAAAGCAAATGCACAGTGCAAGCAATAAAAGCAGTTTTTATTTGTTATATACAACTTTGCTTTTCTTTTTTTTAAAAATGATTTTTAGGTCTTATCACAACAACAGCGAGGAAACTGGACAGAGAGCAACAAGCTGAACACTTTTTAGAGGTACAGTAAAACCTGAACCGTATTCATAGGTTCATATTGATATTACTTATCCAGGCCTGCCACTTGCCACAACCTACTATTAACAAAGACAGGGTGGAGGACAACCCTGGCAGACCCTCAAGGCTCCATAAACTGTGATGAATGGCTGTAGTTTTGGGCCCCAGGTTTGGGATTTTCTAAATGTAATCATTCATCATTGGTTATCTTCTCCACTCAGGACGGGAACAGGGAGGAGAGGAGTTGGTCTGCCCAGCATTTGATAAGTGCAGACACTAGGCATACAGATAGCTGGGTGATTACCATTTCTGTTGCTCCTGCAGCTCTGCATACAGATGAACCTGATAATCACAGATTCTTGACTTTGTGGACATGAACAAACTTCTATTCCCCCACACTTCGCTTACAACTTATTAAATGCCGTTGAATTTACGAGCACTTTGCCTTTCTACAAAATGGAATGAAATAACCTGCAGTTGACCCACACGATTGCACCTTTGCGCTTTTGTTATGTGTTGTATCGCATGCCTGAATTGCCAATTGAGTTGTCCAGACTCACGCTGCCTTGTTTAGCTCCCATACTTAATAAATATATGGCAGCACAGTACAAAGTGAAAGAAACAGTAGAGAGAAAACTGCCATCAACAGAAAGAAAATATACTAGTGTGGCCAACTTGGAAAGAAACAAGTAAAGAAGTCTTTGTTAAAACATTGTTCTGAATACCACCCATGCATGCCACCCACTGCTCAGCCTGACTGCTTATGCTGTCTGTAATTAATAGCCTAGTGAAGAGTCAGGCTGGCAGCAATGGTGTTCACCCCTATCTGATCCAATTGATCAGTGATCAGCCCTCTGCCACCGCCTCCAGGGGATCAATAACACAAAGAGATTTCCCGTGAGCTCAGCTCCACGTGGCCCTGCCCTCACACAGCATGAGCAAGATTTACGATATCAATAAAATGTATGCGCTCCCTAGTAAAATCCCATGCATTTGTGTGCTTGTGTTCACGTTTTTCCCAGATTACAGTAATAGATGGCCCGGTGACCACCCGCCAATCTACTGTGTGGGTCATAGTTCACGTCCAGGATGAGAACGACAACCCGCCCACCTTCCCAGAGGTCACCTACCGCATCAGCTTGCCCGAGCGAGACAGAAACAAACGCGGGGAACCCGTGTACCGTGTCTTCGCTTACGACCGTGATTATGGCGCCAATGGCAACATCACCTACAGCATCATTAGCGGTAATGAGGACGAAAAGTTCAGTATCGACCCCAGGACTGCTATGGTGTCGTCAAAGAAGATGGTGACAGCAGGCAGCTATGACATCCTCACTGTGAGTCTCTCATATCAAATATAAAAGCTATCCTCGTTCTTAAAAGGGAAGTCTGTATTTTAAATGTGTGGGGAGATATGGCAGACAAAAGCCAGCACTCAGTAACAACAGTCTAAATTGCTGAAACGGCCTTCCTTGAGATAAGACTTTAAGGCACAGTGCTGCTTTCTTTCCATGTCTTGAGTGCTGC
Source organism: Oreochromis aureus (assembly GCF_013358895.1). NCBI lineage: Eukaryota > Metazoa > Chordata > Actinopteri > Cichliformes > Cichlidae > Oreochromis > Oreochromis aureus. Next base: position 16,244,364 of record NC_052951.1, on the reverse strand, counting down.
TTTTTCAATTCCGTTTCTTACAAACTAATCACAGCCAGTGTGCGCTTGTTAGATCCTAAGGCTCTGCTTTCAGGGAAAGTTGGCAGAAGCAAACGCAGTAACTTTGCCATGTTTCATCAGGCAAAAGCCCAGGTATTGGAGCACACACATTATTCTATTGCCAATAAATTCAGCAGCAGAGTGGAGGGGTTGTGGGGTGGAGTGGTGTCGATGGATACTAGGTGGCATGATAGATCTTAGTTGATCTAGCATGAAAGGGTACTTGTGGTCAGACTAATATTACAAACAAACACAAATTGCATTTTTTGCATCCATATTTATGCACTGCACAAACTAGTATTGTATTTGTGTTGGGTGTGAAAAAAGGCAGACCAAGCTATTGAAAGCCAGGTAGTGAGGCTCATCTCATTAATCTGTATTTGTTGAGATCAAAGTTTTTGCATGGATGGGATGTAATTGCTAAGCTATAGATGCAGTTAATCCACTCTAGGGGCAGTCAGTCAGTCAGTGCAGTGGTGATCAGTATAGATTATGAGTGTAGGTTTCACAGTCTGTGAAGTGGAGAGGAAAGAATTCTAATGTACTCAAAGTTTTTGGTTGGCCTGAATACATGCATACTAATACCTTAGCAAGTAGTGGTAAGTCCTCCATTTGCTTGCGTTGGTATGGTGGCCCTGAAAGGTCAAATGCATTGCAACTCAAAAAACAAACACTAGAAAATAGAAAAACACTGTAAAAGCAGAAAAAACACAACAGAAATGGAAAGAAAATGAAGCAAAAATCATGAAACAAAATAAAAGTGTTTCTAGGGGGACACAATAATGTGACGGAACTACTGCAAAGAGTAAACGGCTAATAGCAAACGTGTATCTACAGTATTATATGAATCATGTGATTAAAACAAATATTGATATGCATGCTTTTTCTTCTTTACCGATGAACCCTCTGCTTCTTTTGAGTGTGTTTCAGTGCAATCCTTTGCATGTTTTGGTTTGTGTCACTCTCACAGCTTGTCTGTTTTGTTTCATGATTTGTTTTTTTGTTTGTTTGTTTTTTATATTTCTGTTGTTTTTCATTCAGCACCCTGAGGCAACTGCAATTGTGATTTTTCTATTTGCTGGTGTTTTCATAAGTTGCAGTCCATTTGATCTCTCAGGGCTACTGTACTAATTTATCTATATTGTTCCTTCTCTTAGATAAAAGCGGAGGACAGTGGCGATCCGCCATTATGGTCTACTGTTAAACTTCATGTAGAGTGGATTCGTAAACCTGCCCCCTCACCAGTGCCCCTACTGTTCACCCAGCGGTACTACAATTTCTCCATTTCAGAGACAGCTACTGTTGCCCAGCCAGTGGGAGTCGTGGCTATCAGCCAGTCCAGCACACCTGTCTGGTTCACTATCATCGGTAAGAAAATTAATATAAGATACTGAACTAACAGAGAGCCAAAGAACAGTACATACTCTGAATTTTCTCATGAAGTTAGCCACAATAAAAGTGTTCTGGTTAAATTAATGAAAAGTTACAAAGTGTTTCTTGATAAAGTTAATAATAAACTGTTCTAGTTTTCATCATTATTGCCCTGACTCTGGTGAAAACAGATCTCCTCCCTGGTTTTTGAAAGAACAACTAAGGAATATTAATTTGTATTTGATAGTTAACATTAAATAAAAATATAGAGCTGTTAAAACAGGAAAATACGTTTAATATTTAATTGTTCTTTTTTTAATAGACAGAGAAAATGCAAATGCCATGGTTTTTCCCAGTTCATTCTTAGTGTTAATGTTAGTGGAGTAATCGTACAGAAAAGGTTATTCATATTTCAGATAGTTTTCATAAAATAAAAGCATGGGGATATTTTATTTCAAACTTCAAGAAGTAGGCTCTTATCACCCACCCTTAGCTTAAGTATTCTAATGAAAAGTCAATTTGTATCACTTAGTGACACATATATATGTAAAAACGTCAAGAGGTCAACTTTGCAGTACTGTATATAAATCATCCAAACCTTTGATCACAAGGATATCCAGACTTCATGAATATTTATATTCTCTTTTTTCTTTCCTCTCTCTCACCTTTAAGGCGGGCGCCCTGCCAGAGAAATGTTCTACATTCCTCAGAATGCATGTGGAAGAAACTGCTCGCTTGACACAGGTCGGGTCAAAGCTAATTTTGCCACACCTTTTCCCCCAAATGCTGCAGGTTTGAAGAAATTAAGGAAATCCAGGAAATGTAGCACGCAGTTCCATGACCTTGTTTAGCCAAAGGCAGAAGTGATCGATCTGAGTTTGGAATAGTAATCTCACACAGCTCCACTAATACTATGCGCTATCATTATCTCTGCCCACACAGGACAGGTTTGTGCCATTAGTTCAGCTACATTGTAGCTACTTTGGAAAGTTACTGCATTTCTGATAGAAGCAGCCTGTAATGATTCTGCTCCCCCTTCCATAAGGCCTCCATACAGTATTTTTATAAAACAACAGGCTATTTTAATGTTTCCACTTAGGGCTGAATTCAAATGCACCTCACTGTTTTTTAGCAGTTATGGATAAACCTTACAGTGACTAAAACAAGTACTAAGAAATGTGAGAGGAATCGCTCTTACAGTATAAATGACCCCTCAGAGATTTACCACCCACATTTTCAGGTGCTCCTCAGATTTACAGAACTTCACAGAGCTCTAGCCCAGTGCTTTACTGTCAAGCCCGGCAGCATTAGTATTTCGGATCACTCTCCCTGCTTTGTGCATCATTGGTCAGCCACTGCAAACAACTGTGGAGCTGAAGCTGCACTGGAGCGTTTAGCAACTAAAGAGGCAGATTGTATTCCTCTGGTGGAGACCAAAGCCAGAGCTGAAAATATGTGATACTTTGCTTACATTTGTTAGGGGCCATGTATAGTTTGAGAGTTTTGCATATGATTGCTTGTTTGTACTGCATTTCTTTTTAATCACACTAGAGAAATATTTGTGTTCTTAATCATTTTTATGGCACTGAATGTGATTTTGTGATATAGATAGACAGAAGAGTTTGATTCTTATACGGCTTTCTTATCTGGCGTGCTCTTCCTGGATTAATAACAGAACTCTGAGGCATCATTCCACCCTGACAGGAAAAGAAACTAGTGATTACATACTGTAATTTTCTTTTTTCTAAATGCTGTGAGATTGATCCCTCGTAGCGTTGAATTGACCCACTGCTCTGCCATGAAAAGTAGAACAAAAAATAAATAAATAAACAATGTGAGATCCTGTATTTTGCTCCCACTCAACACGCATCAGTGGTTGTGTGAAAAATGCCCAATCAGTATTCATATGCTGAGGGGTGCTCAGGCTCCCAGATATCTCGGGAGAGAAGCTGGAATGAGAGGAAGGATGGTACCGAATACCTAACACATATCAATCCCCTCCCTCACTTTAATCAAACATTAAGCCTTTAAACTGTACACTCACCGCCCGTGGAAAAGACCCTGCTGCGGGTTTTTGATCTCTGAGATGGGTTGTGTTTTGGAGTGATAAGACAGATGTTTGCGTGGCTGTTAACAGCTCTCAGGCTGCCAAGTGGGTTTGGTGCTACATCACATTGCATTTCAGTTCATTTTATTTCACAGTCCCTCCAGCTCCAGACGAAGGCACCTGGCCAAAACAATTACACAGTAATAACTTAGAGCACCTGAGTCTAATATGCAGTGCGAATACTAAAAGGCTGACACTATGTGTGTGTGCGGGGGTGGGTGTGTGTGTGTTCATTTATTCCAGGGAGCTTTGACATGCAGTTTGACCTCCAACTGGGGGTGGGGACTCTAGTCGTGGCCAAGCCCCTTGATGCGGAGGTGCAGTCTGTGTACAACATGACGGTACAGGTGACAGATGGGACCAACTTTGCCACAGCACAGGTACACAGAGTTTTGATTTGTTATGCGCTGGCGCTGCCTCTCATACGCCCCAGACCCACATCAAATTAAATTATTGTTCCCTCTTTTCACGGGGAACTGTTTACGCTCAGCTTCGCTTCCTCCGCTTGTGCTCGGTTTTTCTGAAATTATCTCATACTGACTATGAAATGTGCTTTTGTTGCCCTGCCTTTGACATTCCCTGGGCTCCTGCTGTCGGGGCTCCCCTACTGGGTATATCTTGTAAGGGAAATCCTTGATATCAGAGAATTAATGGGATTACTCTGGGCAAATAAAGGTCAAGATACAAAAAGAACCTCATGCCTCTTGGACAATGCTCACTCTGGCTTACAAGTCTGTCATAAATAGGGCCTTGTCTTAATGCAAATAGTGTTCAGTCGTGTCTGAGCCTTGCATTTACTCTACAATTGGATTGAGGATTGTCAGTTACCGAAGCTAATTCGACTCCAAGTCTCCTATCGCTGTTTGCCACTACGCTGACTATGCAGATTTCCTCTTCTATCTCTTCATCACTCAGGTGTTCATTCGAATACAGGACAGCAACGACAACCCTCCAGTTTTTTCTCTGCCAGCTTATGATGTCAGCGTATCTGAGGACATACCAGTTGACATGGAGCTGCTGCGGGTCAGAGCATCAGACATTGATGAGCGTGCCCGTTTGAGCTTCTCCATCTATGGCAGCGTAGACCCGGCCAGTATGAGGCTGTTTAGGGTCAATCCTGGCACAGGAGTCGTCTACACCGCAGACAGGCTCGACTATGAAGCCCGGACACAGCACATCCTCACTATTATGGTGAGAAAGGAAACATGGATGACAATCTGTTCTCGTGTGTCTCTATGTGTGTGTGTGAGCTTGGATGTTTTACTGTGAGTCTCTATGCGCCACTGTGCTATCCAATAAATTATGTCCGTTTTGGCAACCGTGTCTGCCTCACTTAATTTTTGCTGATTTTGTTCTTTTATCACCTCGTACAGCTCTATCCATATTCATCTCTCGTTTGCTGCTGTAGGTCAAGGATCAGGAGTTTCCATTTAACCGTGACCTGGCTCGTATCCTGGTGGCAGTGGAAGATTCCAATGATAACATTCCCTACTTCACCAGCACCGTATACGATGCTACGGCCTACGAGACTTTTTCTGTAGGCACGTCTGTAGTGCAGGTGACGGCCCTAGACAAAGACAATGGGATTAATGGGCAGCTCACCTATACTATAGAAGCAGGTACGGTGCAATCTGCAAGAAAATTATTCTCATTTTGATTTGTATCTGTGCTTGTGCTTTAAACAGTGTAGTGACCTGTGACTGGAATATCCTCCTTTAATAGTGTCTGTAACCTTTCTGCTACTTTCAGGTAACACCGGTGGTGTGTTTGGCATTGATAATACCACGGGCCTTATCTTCATTGCCAAGGAACTGGACCTCACTTCTTTAGGCTTTTACACCCTCAGTGTGCGCGTCACAGACAGTGGATTTCCCCCATTAATGGCCACCGCTTCAGTTCGCATTTCCTTGATCCTCTCAGACTTCTCCAAACCGAAATTCTCTCAGAAGGAGTATCAGGCTGAGGTAAAAAAATAAATAAATAAATAAAGTTAGAGATAAATTACTGTCTGAAGGGAGAAGGCTGGAGAGGGTGGGAGAGATAGGAGGAATAAAAACAGGCTTGAAGGCGGTATGTGTGTATAGAGGTTAAATGTCTAGACAGATATACAGGAGGTAAGAATAATATTTTTCAAAAAACAGTCTATACAACTCACTCAAGTTCTGAAAATCTACCTGTATATTTTCACTCTTTGGCTTTATAGATTATGGAGAACAGCAAAACTGGAACTTACGTGATCACTGTTAGCGCCCTCAGCCGCTCAGCAATCATTTATGACATCACCAGAGGCAACGAGGAGCGCTGCTTCTTTATTAACCACCATACCGGTGTAATCACTACACGCAAACCGCTGGACTTTGAGGTTTGTTAATGTTTTTCTTTTTTGGTTATATATTGGCTGTATAGATGCTTAGCAGTCAAACAGTGGGTACGAGGGGCTTCTGTTCTGTCCCTAGTGCATTTTGTATGTGTGCCTTTGACCCAAATATATAGTCAGTCATAAAGAATTACATTGAGCCAAAAAAAGCAACAGCAAACAAGCAGTCCTGGAACAGATGGTGTGGCCCTCAGAGCCGTAATCAACATTACATCTAATCACTCACTGTGATTAGATGAGAAAAAGGTAACTGAGAGTGCATAAATATGCAGAGGTTCTCCAAGATGCTTCTAACAAGCTGTCATTTCAGTCACTTGTTTAAATATACCCTGAGAACAAGGTATTGTTGGAAAGGGAAAGGATGGTAACATGAAATATTTACGTGATTTTTGTTTCTATTTACAAAGATTTATAGCATTATTTTTAAAGCCACTGTCACGTTCTTCTTTATGCAAAAAAAGCTGGCTTTACATCGGATCTAAATTGAATTTGTTTTTTTTAAACAATTTAACTGGATTTCTTTGTTTTGCCAGCAAACAACATCTTACTTTCTGGTGGTGCGTGCCCTGAGCATGGCTGGAGTGGAAGCCAGCACCTCCGTCATCATACAAGTAGTGGATGTGAACGACAGCCCACCTGTATTCCAACAAATCAGGTATTAGTGGTGGTCATAGTTGATTTGCAGATATAACTAAAGCTTTGACATTGACATGCTGCTCTGTCTTTTTGTGTGTAGGCTTGTTGAGTGTTAAAAAGTGATTTTCTCGACCGACCTAAGGAATATTTGACTGACATCAGCGTTACCTTTTTCTCCTAACAGGTATGTCGGCGTAGTCAGCGAGGCTGCTCCAATCAACAGTGTGGTCCTGGCAGAGGACGGTAACCCTTTGGTCATCCAGGCAACTGATAAGGATCGCAACCACAATGCCCTGTTAGTGTTCGAGATCATAGGCGAGACTGCTCGGATGTTCTTCAGCGTGGACTCTGGGACTGGATCGATCCGGTAGGTGATAGTGCTGTGCAGAAGTTGCATCACTATTGATCTGATTAATTTCCTTATAAGTTGATATACACTGGGTTTGTTTAAATGATTTTTAGAACGATTGCCAGTCTGGACTATGAAACCTTCTCTGAGTTCGTCTTTCGGGTTCACGTTAGAGATAGTGGCCAGCCTCCACGGGATGCTGACAGCCCAGCAGAGGTACTTATAAAGGTAAGCAAATAACATATGAATCAGCTTTCATTGTCTCATAAACACTCACTTTGAGTTCTGCGTTATCGTAGTCATTTCTCAACATTATTTTCACTCCCTGTGTACCACGTCTTAGGTGATCAACATCAATGACTCGCCCCCAAAGTTTTCCCAGGACACTTACGAGACAATCCTCTTGTTGCCTACCTACATGGGTGTAGAGGTCCTTAGGGTTAAGGCTCTTGACCCCGATGTGACCTCTGACCCCACACTTAACCCTGACAAGTCTATCACACCACAGCTACTTTACTCTTTGGTGGACAGCAATGTGGAGTTCTTTTCTGTTGAGCCATACACTGGAGTTGTGACCGTCATCAATCAGAACCTCAATAAAGACCGTTATCGCTTCAATGTGAAGGTAGGTCATCAGTGGACATGACATACCATTTGAAAGTCTTTTCAGCATGCTGCTATCTGGACTAAGCTGGGTAAAGATAATAATGATTTCCTCCAGAAAGTCAGATTCCTGGGTCAATGCAGAGTTGTGCACATAGAGCCCAAAATTATTTGGTGACTTGATGTGGGATACCTCATCTGCATGACTCAGGATTTTCTGACCCAGGATTACATGCAGAATTATTTTACTGTTTTTATTAAGAAAATAAGGGCAGTCAAATTCAGCTAAGAAAAAAAACACTCCAGCATTACATTCTCCTTTCTTTAAGGTTTGGGATGGACGTTTTTCCAGCATGACATTGGTCACGGTGCTTGTCCGAGAAGCTATAGACAGCGGAATTCTCTTCACCTTCCCAGTCTACTCTGCCTCCATCCCCGAGAACATACCCAATATCACCTTAGTGACTGTGGTGAGCACAGTTGGTCACCGCCTCAACGAGCCACTCAAGTACACTCTGCTGAACCCCGTTGGGCGCTTCAGCATTCGGCCCACTTGTGGAGCAGTGTTCACTACCGGTGTGCCTTTTGACAGAGAGGAGAAGGACAGTTATGAATTGGTGGTGGAGGTCAGCAGGGAAGATGAAATATTGAGGGTGGCTAGGGTGATCGTGCAAGTACAGGTAGGTATGGAAATCATCTATCTGCAAGAATGCTTCTAGTTGTTGTTTTTTCTGTCCATCCTCCACATTTACAGTAATGCAGACTTGGGTGTATTGGGGCAGTCCTGTGTTTTCAATTCCTTTGGTTTAGAATGCTTTAAATACATTTTACATTGTGGCTTGAATGTGTTTTTGTTATAGACTAATTTGGTAGGACAGTGGTGCAGTGGTCAAGAGATTGTTTGTGTTGTTGAACAGTAGCTTTAAAATGACCCCATTATGTTTTCTTAAAATCAAATCTTCTAGGTGGAGGATGTAAACGACAACTCTCCACAGTTTGTGAACCTTCCATACTACGCTGTAGTGCAGGTAGAAGCACAGCCAGGATCAAGTGTTTTCAGGGTCTCAGCTACTGACAAAGACTACAGTCGGAATGGACAAGTGACGTACAGCCTTAAGGAGCAGCACAGAAACTTTCAAGTAAGTGAAACATCTTCCCTTATTTTATATGGGAGGCTGTAAAATGTTATAATTGTGCAAATTCATGAGTTGGACTAATTAATGTCTATAAATCCCATGCAGGTGCACCCTGTGACAGGAGAGCTGACCTTAAAGAGAGCCTTCGAGGCAGATTTATCTAACGCAGAGTACAAACTGATCCTCGTGGCGACTGACGGTGGCTTCCCTCCTCTGTCCAGTGAGGTGGAGCTCCCTGTTAGTGTAGTAAATAAAGCTATGCCAGTATTTGACAAGCCTTTTTATGGTGTCACTGTCAAAGAGGATGTGGATGTCTCCACCTCTGTCTTGTGTATCAATGCCAGTAGTCCCGAGGGCCAGAGCGTCATCTTCACCATCACAGATGGAGACCCTTCCCTCCAGTTTGACATTGGCTTTGACACAGGAATCATCCGTGTGATTTACCCGTTAGACTATGAGACCACACAGTATTACCGTTTAACGGTGAAGGCTACCGATACACTGACCGGAGCTAAGTCGGAGGTCGATGTGGACATTGTCATGCTGGACGTGAACGATAACCCACCGCTGTTCCTGAACACCTCATACTCAGCTGTGCTCTCTGAGAACTCCATGATTGGAACGCCCGTCTTACAGGTGTGTGTGTGTGTGTGTGTGTGCGCACGCCTGTGTTTACTCAGTCAGTCCAGTGTGTGCTTTAACTGAATGAGTGTTTACACTTAAGAGTCACTTCAGCAGCATTGTGGATAGCTCATTTATTCATGGGAAGATGGTGTGATATTTGCCTAGAAATTTCCCAGTGGAAGTCCTTGACCTTTAATACAATAGTGCTCTTTTTTCATTCAGGAACATATTTCTGTTTACAAGATGAGAACATCATATGATTGAATTTGGATTTTTCTCACATCTTTTTAAGTCAGTCAGCAAAATACTGTAGGCTTGTGCCCCTTTTTACTACCATTAAAATGTAAAAGAAACAGCTTTAAGAACAGGATCTTGTAATCACTGAGCATACTCACTGAGCCTTAAAATGAGCTTTGCTCTTGCTCTGTGGTAGTGCAGTGTTGTTCACCATGTGGGTCATATTTGATCTGATCAAAAGCACATCTCTGCCTCAGCAGTCAAATAATGAATTTCTGGACAACCAAAAAGGGATGCCAAATGGTTTGGTATTAGTACACGAAACAGTCGCTAAGTGATGACCTAAGTTTCTGTTTATTAGCTCTGAATGGCTATAATGGGCAAAATATAAAGGTAACTTTGATAACCTAAAAATTTTGGTGGTCGTCCTTGGTATGAAGGTCAGCTTTTTCAACTTTAGTGAAAATTGGGGAGAAATGTTTGGTCTATAAATGTACAAATCTGTAAATAAAATCAAGTATGGTAACCACATCAGTTAAATTAACACAAGTGGCCTGTGTTAACATAACATGAACATCCCAGGTCATTGATGAACAAGTAGGTGATCTGACTGGCGCAGCCTGGTGAAACAGTGTGGCTTCCCATTGTTTTACAAGGCAAAATAATTATTTAAGTCTAAGAAACCAAAATGCCAAAATACATTTTTGCTTATTTCAGTGACCTCTAGTGGTTGTGTGCTGTGTTTTTTGTAGCTTCTCAATATCAAAATATCAGTTTCTCAGAACCTATTTATTATAGGTACAGCTGGCCTTCATATATTTGAAAATCATGCATGTTTTAAAAGTTAACTGCACAAACTCACTTCCAACTTTGACCCAATTGTGGCGTTACATTGCTCAAGTCACAGACATAAAAAACAGGGGACCAAATTTCAAAACCTTTTATTTCCTTTAACATTATATCACAACTTTTAAGATTTTTATATTATATTACTTTATTTTTGTAAATATAGTTGTATCCCTCAAAATGTTCATGCTGAATGTTAGACAAATGCTTTGACAAGGTTTTAGATGTCTTTCTATCCTATTCTCAGTTAAATCTGGAACGTTATTTACTTTTTCAATTGGCTGCAGTGGTGGTGCTGTGCCCACAGAGTATGTGTGGGGTAAGCAAATCAGCCCTTATCTTGAATAATGCATGAGGCAGGACACAATTGAATGTAACTCTCCGTGTAGGTGTTTGCCCAAGACCAGGACACAGAAAAGAACGCCGTGGTGAGTTACCAGATCCTATCTGACATCTACAACAGCACCGACTACTTCAGCATCGACAGTAACAGCGGGCTGATATACACGGCACGTCTGCTCGACTATGAGCTCATCCAGCGCCACAACTTCATTGTCAGGGCGACGGACAGCGGAGACCCTGCCCTTAGCAGTGATGTTACTGTCTCCGTGACTGTAACTGACACCAATGACAACCCACCTAATTTCAGCCAAATGCTGTACGAGGCCTTTGTCAGCGAGCTGGCTCCCAAAGGACACTTTGTGACTTGTGTTCAGGCATCAGATGCTGACATCTGTGATGCCAGTAGGCTGAGGTAAGGAAAAAGACGCTTTGAGAAGTTACAGATTCTGTGTTTTCTCTGTAGAATTGTTTTACCGTTGAACCTAGATGAAAATCCTCTTTAAGAATTTTTCAGATTGTCACCTCTTGAAAAGCACAGTGCTGTGTTTTGGTTTACTAAAATCCCAGTAATCCTGGTTCAGTTTCACATGAGGCTTTATTTAGATTTTTCTCAAGCAGTTTTGGCTCAGCACCCCCTCAAGACAAGTAGACACTTGTAATTTGCAGCACCTCTTGAGCAAAATAACTTTGTAGACCGTAAGCAACACAAGCTCTCTCTTCTTCCTCCGCCTTCAGGTACAGTATTCTCTCAGGAAATGAGAAAATGACTTTTATGATGGAGCCAGATACGGGGGTGCTTCGTCTGTCTAACAAGAGGAGACAAGGCATGAAACTCTCCTATCAACTCAATGTGTCTGTGTCGGATGGAGTCTTCACCAGCACTGCTCAGGTGAGACAACTTTTGGCAGTTACGTATTAGTTCTGTCAGCTGATTTGGTCTTTTTTTAAGTCTCAGTAGTCCTTATACACAAAAAGTGGGCTGACCTTCTTCACCGGCCTGTCAAAATTATTACCAACCTTCGCCGCTGCTCAGTGTAACTGCTGTTTCTCACAACTGCCAGCTCCGCAGTGGGAGGTTAATGTCTCGCCGTATCAGATTTACTTTGAGGATAAGCTGCCAGCTGGAAAAAATACTCACATCTGTCTCTTAGTGGTAATTACAAATGGGAGATTTGAGGGGGGGGTTGGGTCATATATCACACATTTCTGTTGCAATAACACATCACCACATTCTTAAAGTTCTTCTTCTGACATGCATGAAATATGTGTGCAGCAGTTCTTCACGGAGGTGTCAGTATCTGTGGCTCGTGTGTAATTCAAATCAGTAACTAATTATTCACAACCCTGGTGTTCTTACTACTGCTGTGCCTTTTTGATTTGATCGTGTTTGACAAATCAGCCGGTGATGTTTATTGGGATGGCAACAGCAACATGTCAGCAGACAGTGAGGTTGATGATGATGGAGTGATGTTGCGATGGTGATTCACAGGTGATTGTACGTGTCCTGGGAGCTAACCTGTACAGCCCAGTATTTAGCCAGAGGTTCTACTTGGCTGAGGTCCAGGAAAATGCACCGGAAGGGTCAAAGGTCATTCAGGTAATTTCACTTTTTCAGTGCACTGAAGCACAATTAATGAATACGAACTAACATAATGAGGAATATTGATGAATTTATGTGTGGACATACAGGTCCGCGCAACAGATGAGGACTCGGGACTGTACGGACAGATCACCTACTCGTTCATCAACGACCTGGGGAAAACTCAGTTCACCATTGATGCAGATGGGGTGATTTCCACTGTTCAGAAATTAGACCGAGAAAATCCTTTCAACAAGGACATGGTGCTAACTGTGATGGCCCTGGATGGTGGAGGTAACTGTTTCCCTAAAAAGCCATCTTCAAATCAGCTAATATAAGTAGAGATTCTCCGATTGCAATTTTCTTGGCAAATTTCATTTTCCTGTTTTATTTCTCCGCATGACCAGATTTTCTTTCTAATAACAATAACTGAGAGCATATAAAAATACAAATCAACTTTTCTTCAACACAAAATACTTTTAAGTTTAAAAAGTTTATTTAAGTTATTTCACCCCAAACTGCTCTCACTGAAATAACTGAAAATAAAGAGCTCTGCTACTGGAAAGAGTTATAAATAATTGACTGAAATTGAGCTGCTGTACACCCACCTTTACTTGACCTTCACCAAAAAAAAAAAGCAGGTGCAGTAGATTTATATAACAAAACAAATGTTGGTTACTTAGATCATCATTTACCAGCATTTTTATATTACAGGAATTACAAATAACAGGAAAACAACCCTTTCCTCTTTTTCACTTGTCTTCACAACTTTCCTGGTAACTGCGTTGATGCTTCCATTGCTCATATTGAGGCTGCTGGCCTCTGACATCTGGATAGCTTTAGCCTTGGGCAAATTTCCTTCATTAGCTTCTTCTTTGCGGGAGTGCCCCTGCAGTTTACTTTAGTAAACTTTGTGCCATCATTCACAGCCAGGAACATCCATGCTAACCATGCGTTAGCATGTTGCGTTGAAGGTGCATAGACTTTTTTCCTGTTGTGCATCGATTCATTAATCCTAAATCGATTTTTAATTATAAATGTATTTTGCTTTAACCTGAGAATCTCACGAAACTATTCCAACAACCGCCAAACAGTTAAAACAACAAATGAGAGCAAGTAAACGGATTCCGCAAAAAGATGTAAACACAAACCTTGGCTCGTAGGCAGACACCCCGTCGGGTACTGAAAGCCGACATCTCACAGATTCTGAAGCTGCAGGTTTCGTCACTCTCCGAGCAAAATACATTGAACCAGCAGCAAAAGAAGATCAAAACTATGCTTCACATTGATAAACATCGTCATGAATTCCCTCTTGCTTTGGCAGTTTTGCTTCCACTACGATGAAATCACACTTCCTGCAGAGCTCTTTTACTCTCTCAGTGTACTTCAAGAACAGTTTCTGTGTTTTTTTGTTGTTGTTGTTTTGTTTTGTTTTTCAAAAATGACCTCTGACAAGAAAGCCTCATTTCTGCTGTTCAGTATTGAAGAAATTTAAACAAATTCTGCCAAATTACAAAACACTTAGCTGTCTCTAATAAAACCTCTGTAACTTTGCTCTGCTTCACTCCAGCAGCATCAGGTAATGTTCGAATGTTGATTTTCTTCGGTGTTTAAACTACTGCAGAATATTTTAATATTCAAAATTGAATCAAATCAAATCGAATTGGGACCTTGTGAATCAGAATTAAATCAGCTATAGAAATCAGTGACAATACCCAGGGCTAATCTGTATCATTTGTGCATATTTAAAAAATGTATGTGTGTTTTTATTTTCCAGGCCGTGCATCATTTTGCACAGTACGGGTGGTTCTCGCAGATGAGAATGACAACGCCCCCCGGTTCAGAGCAGTGGAGTATCGTATGAGCATTAAAGCAAATGTTGCCAAAGGTTCGCTTGTCACTCAGATCCAGGCCACTGACCCAGATGCTGGGTCTAATGGAAGGATCACATACTCACTTTACAGTGAGGCACGCCTATCTCTGGTCGATGTTCTGGAGGTCAGTGCATGTTGCTTTTCAACTTCTTTTTGACTGCCCTTTGTAAAAAAGGTATCCCGTGAATTAATATCTATGCAACACATAAAACCACATAAAAATGCAACCACATGCAAACCGCAACAAATTGATTTAAAACTCATTAAAGCACAAACTCTGTTAGCGGTAAACTTGATTTTCAATTAAGGAATGTTTTCACATGACCCTCCCTCCCCACTTCAGGGGATTAAAAGCCATCTGTTTGCTGTAGATTATGTATTTTTACTCATCTAATCAAAATGATGTTGCATTAGGGTTGATGCTTTAGTCAATTTTGAAAATACAATTAAATTTAAATAAATGTGGGCTATAAATAAAACGAAACACCGTGGGATTGAAGGAATATAGCTGCAACTTATAAACACTGTATGTCGAGGTGAAGCTCAAAGGGCATTGTGGTTCAGTTTGTGCACATAAAACCTGTGACGTTCTACTTGTATTTTATTAATGTTAATCAAAATGATATAAAAACAGCAAAAACTCTCGTGGTTTGGAATTAAACACATAACTACAAATGTCAACAGTTAAAAAAAAAAACTCCCAAAAGCTGATTTAAATAGCCTTGTGATTTTGCTGGTGCTCAGGTGGAGCCAGACAGTGGCTGGATGATGACTAAAAGCACAGTGGACCACCTCCAGGGTACTGTGCTGTCCTTCTTTGTCAAAGCCACAGATGGTGGTTCTCCGGCTAAGCACTCCCTGGTGTCCGCCTTCATCCACGTAGTCCCTCCAGATGCATTCGTTCCCTCGTTCAGCCAGCCTCAGTACTCCTTCACCATCCCTGAGGACACAGCGGTAGGAACCGCCCTGGGGTCTGTGTACATGGGCGCTGGACAGACCGGGTTCTTTAGTGCAATCGCAGGGGAGACGCTTGACAGCAACCAGGAGGGGACCTTCCTGGTGGAGAAGGAGACTGGTCTCATCCGTCTGGTGAAACCGCTAGACTATGAAGAGGTCAGCATCTTCCGCTTTAAAGTTGCAGCAACAACAAGACGAGACCTGATTGAGTCAGTCTCCACTGTAGATCTGGAGGTTAAGGTTGGTACCACAATACACTATAGAAGGATAGCATTTGCTTTCTGTTTTTCAATTGAATAGGGAAATGTGCACATGCAATTATGGATTTTATGAAATAATTGCAGATTTATGTGATAAATTAATTAAAATAGTAAGAAGGGGGTAATTGTGCTGTCTTTTCATTTAGACTTTGTTCAGCTGAAGCAGATTTATTGTTTTATAGATCCTAGATGTCAATGACAACAAGCCGCTGTTTGAGACCAGCACCTATGTAGCCACGGTGATGGAGGGGATGCCTGTGGGGACCAGAGTGGTCCAAGTGCGTGCTCTTGATCCAGACTGGGGCTCTAATGGGCAGGTGTGTGACAGTCAGGTTAAACTGTGTAACATATGTTTGTGATACTTTAAAACAAGCATTTTTCTAAATTCAGAGAGCTACAGGCGCTGCTATGTATCCTTTATTTGAATTGCAGGTAACCTACAGCCTTGGTCCTCTGCTCACCTACAATCTAGACTTGACAAGGGATGCCAGCTCCTTCTCCGGGCCTGTGTCTACCACTTCTGTCTTTGCCATTGACAGTAAAACAGGTTGGATCACCACAGTGAGTCAGATGGACCACGAGGCCTGCTCCAGCTACAGCTTTGAAGTAGTAGCGTCTGATCTGGCCGAGTTACTGCCTCTCTCCTCCACCACAGTGGTGACCATCACTGTGTCAGACGTCAATGACAACCCGCCACTGTTTGAGAGGGAGTTGTACCGAGGTGCCATAAAGGAGAGCGATCCCCTCGGTGAAGTGGTGGCCGTTCTGAAAACCAAAGATCGAGATGGCACGGATCAAAACCGCCTCGTCAGCTTTTGCATCACTGGTGAGGACACTGAGACAACTAGCAGAATGCTGTCCCGCGCACTCTGTGCTGCAGTAACTCTTCGTCTTGCAACGAGATGAGGCTGTGCTGCATCAAAATCATTTATTGGTCTAACATGGTTTCTGTTCCAAAGGTCAAGTTATAAATTAATTTGAACTGATATGCCAAAAACAGCTTTCCTTTAATTTGTATTTTTTTTTTCATTTTAATATTACAAAGTGCCCATTATACTATGAAACAAAAATGCTTTGTAGAAAATCTTAATCTACACTCATGTGAAGAAAAAAGAAGTTTTTGCACCATGACAGCTGGGACGGGCTCGTGGCTGATGGATAGAATTATCAGGCAGGTGCTTCTAATGAAATGCACTTGATGAATTGATCATTCTCTTTCACAGCCTTACCCATTACTTTATGCGTTCGCTCTTTTTTTTTTTTGAAGGAAAATAATAAAGAGCATTGCTTGACCTCTCCAGCAAAACTCTGACCTTGATAATGAGTTAGAGCACGTCCATTCACAACACACTGTGTGGTAATGATTGTGGATGATGTATTTTGTCCTTGTTTTCTGGCATTTAAAAAATACAGATCGGCCGAGTGAAAGTGTCATAAAAGGTCAAACTTTTAAACTTTGAAGGGCCACGGCTGCTGCCCTACCCATCTGGTTTACATTATGAAGATGGTTATTGATTGCACCAAAGGATGCCTGGATCATTTTTTATGTGCGGTTGGAGAGAACCTTGTTCTCATTCATCTTGCGAATGAGTAATGACTCGCAGTTTGTTTACATTTAATACAATACATCTTCACTCCTTTCTTCACTTTTTAGTGTCAGCGCTTTAATTCTCATCTGTATGATCTCCAGGGGGAAATCCACGGGGAGTGTTCGGCCTGGCCCTTGTGCAGGGGGAGTGGAAGGTTTATGTGAGTGGTCTGCTGGATCGCGAGCAGCAGGACTGGTACCTGCTCAACATCACTGCCAGCGATGGCCTTTATGTCGCTCACACCGCAGTGGAGGTTACAGTCATGGATGCAAATGACAACAGACCCATCTGCAACCAGGTCAGGGATAAAGACAAATGGAAAGTGTGCAAAATGAAAATATGCAAAGTAAACAAACCGAGAGGAGCTTGTGGAATGTATAGAGCATTGCAGAGTAATTGGCTCTATCTGCTGTTTGTCTCCATATTCCAGTTAATTTTCTGTCTATAAACAGAGAGAATGCATTGCTTGTGACCATGCATGCAGTCATGTATGCTTATTAGTGAAAAGGTAAGTTAGGGCATTGTGTTTGTGGACTGAATGGGGAAAACAAAAGCTGTTTATCAAAGAAGGAATTTTTAATCATTTTAAGTCTCATTTAAATTGTTTTCTTTTTCAATCCCAATGAGAGCATCAAGATTAGTGGAGATTCCCAGTTCCCCCAATGATGAACTTTCTTCTGGGTAATCTTAACGCTGGCTTAGCTCTGAAAATTCAGCTGTGTTGAATAATGTTCAAATCTGCATATTCATGACTTAGTAAAGAAAAGCAAAGTCTGTGGTTTCACGAGTAAAACTGGATTTGCTCACTTCAAATATTGATACTTTGTTCTAAAGTGCATCGAAGTACTAACTTGCTGCAAATGAATTCAGCCAAATTGTCTTTGTATTATATTTCAGGCCAAGTGTTGTAATTTATGTATAAACTGACTTTTACATAGTGCTTTTATGGAGTGCATAATGCAGTCTTAATCTAATAGCGTACTAAACCGATGAATGGTTCTCTTTGAATTACACAAGTTTGAGAATTTACACAAATAAAAGACAGTAATCATGATAAAACCAATTAAGTTGAGTCCCTTGTGCTATTTCTTACCTTCCAACTCCAACATTCACCCTACATTTAGAGTTAGCCTCAAAAAGACAATCTAGGAGAGGAAAATCTTTGTGAAATGAGAGAATAATTGGACTGTGAAGTCTTCTGGGGGCTCTCCTTTCATTTAGTAAAATTCTGCAGTTCTTCAGTTTCACATAATTAGTTGAGAAACTTTCTTTTTCCCTCCAAACTCTAAACTCCTTGAAATGCTCCCTGTTCTCCTCTGATAGTCTTTTTTTTCCCTTCTCGCACGAGCCAAGACTCTATAACTACAAAGTGATTAGTCTGACGTTACATGGCGACAGCAACAACTGGATCAAAATGACACTCACATTGCCACAAGAATGAACTCTAACTGCTGTTTGGGCATCTTTTCTAATGTTTTTTTTCATAGGAAGATTAGTAGTAGTAGTAATGGTAATGGCGTTTTTCTAGTAGTAACGATTTCAAGCTCTTAGCTGGTGCTTGCTCCTTTTTTGCTTTTTTTGTTAAGTGATTAATCAGGCTATAAATATTAGAAAATCCCCAATTTAATGCTTTGAATTTTAATTTTGTTCAACAAACAAAAATACAAAGATGATATAAAACAAATTCTTGGCATTTTTCAAACCTTTGACTGGTTACTTGGTGTTTCACCTTTAAATATTTTAAATCTGAACGTTAGAAGATTCAGCAGAGCCAACAGAGCAGGGTGGGGTGTGCTACATTGGCGTTGCCGCTGCTGGTCCATGTTTGATGAAATTGTGAGGCCACTAAGCTCCATTTCTCCAGTCAGTCACTGGCAGAAATGGACACTGGGTGATAAAAGGGAACTTAGCTGACCCTGTTCTATTAGCTGGAATAATGGATCAAGTGGCCAGTAGTTGCATGTCTTTTTAATGTATTAGACAGATGCCTTTTTTAACTAGAATGGTTAGTGTTACTATTACTGTGCACTTTAATTTCTGCATATGCTTTTGTGTTATCACAGGCCGTGTACAGCACCTCTTTTCCTGAGGACGTTCCCATTAACAAGGGCATTCTGAGAGTGGGTGCAACAGATGCTGACTCAGGCTCCAGTGCTGAGATCCAGTATTCACTGTTTGGCATTGGGGTTGAAGATTTCTACATGGATGCAAACACTGGTACATTTAAATATTTAATTTCAAGGGTCTGTAACAAAAACAAACAAACAAAACTTTCCAAATCTCTTTTTATACCTCCCCATTTATGCCCTTAGGTGAGTTGCGTACAGCCATTGTGATGGACCGAGAATTGGCCCCCAGTTACAAACTCATCGCCCAGGCAACTGACGGGGGAGGCCTGTTCTGTCGCTCTGATATTTTTCTCAAAGTGTTAGATGTGAATGACAATGCCCCCCTCTTCTCATCCACTCATTACCTGGCGAGCGTGTACGAGAATGCTTCGCCTAAGGCTTTGCTCACCCGTCTACAAGCCAGCGACCCAGATGAAGGTAAGCTGGTGTATGGGTATGCAGTTAGATGAGTAACGTCAGGCAGTGATGATGAGCTCAAAAAGTTTTAAGCTCTAAATTATTTAAAAATAATGTACTGTTTTAGTGTCCGAGCAAGATTATGAGCCAAGATGTAATATATTGTGAACAGTTAGTATGAAAAATTGCCTGTTTTTTCCAGGTCTGAACCGTACAGTGCTGTATTCTCTGGTGGACTCAGTGAATGGGTTCTTCTCCATCGACCCGGTAACTGGAGTAGTAGTTCTGGAGAAGTCTCTGGACAGAGAGAGCCGGGACTCCTATCGTGTTCGTGTGCAGGCCACTGATCGAGCTGGACAACAGGGGGCACTGTCCTCACAGGTTGGTGCGTAGTCCAAGTGACCCAGATTCAGTATTGATTGTGTCTACAATCAATATTAAGTCTAAAAAACGTTACTGTAGGAAATATTTACACCCTGATGCTCCTGATACAAAAAAAGCCACTTGTTCTGAATTAAATGAATAATTGAAAGAATAATAAAAATGCACTTTTGAACAAAACTGACATTTATAAGTGTTTGCAGCATTTATATTTTTTGGGTAACATAATCTTGTTTTTCAGGTAAATCTGAAATCTGAAAAAAAAAATCAAGTGAACAACACATGATTCTTGAATAGATTAGATAAATCCCCATTTAGATTTTAATTAAGATAGCTCGTAGTCATATGAACCGTGTGGAACAGAAAAAAACGACGCAGTTACAGAGAGAAACGGTGCAGAAAAGGTGGAAAACAGATACGTGGCAAATCTGAAACTGTGTTGTGTCTCACAGCTGCTATTTAAAAGTAAACTTTGTTTTATTTTAGAAGAAAACTTTAATTTTACTCATTCACTGACCATAAATGCTGACAAGGAATGGAATATACAGGAAAGGAATATACAGAGGAGTAGTTGTTGTTCTGTTACTTGTAGTAGATGTTTGTCATAGCCACAATGATATAAAAGCAAGCAATTTCTCTATACAATATAGAACTTGTGACTCTGTACTGTATAGAGTGAAAACAGCAATCATCAAGTAGCTACCAAACTCTCTCACCCTATAGCAGGCATGGATTTTAGTTGGTTTTTGCCTCAGCTTCCTATTTTATTACTAAAGCATATTTTTCTGTACAACTTCTGTATGTGCTTGCGGTCCTTTCTGCCTTGTGGTGAAACTGAACTATTGGTGCTGGAAGCAGTGCAGTGAAGTGGTTAGGTGCTGTTTTACAGTCTTGTGTGTCTTCCTCAGGTTGATTTGACCATTTTAGTGCTGGATGTGAATGACAATGCTCCAGTCTTCCAGAGAAGAGACTATGCCGTAACTGTCCCCGAGGATGTAGCCGTGGGAACCGAGGTGGTGCGAGTCCTGGCAACAAGCGCTGACATCGGACCTAATGCTGAGATCACGTACAACATCCGTTCGGGTAATGAGTTAGGAAAGTTCACCATAGACAGGAAATGGGGTGAGTAGATATCTCTGTGTGTGGCTTGTGCCATGTTATTGTGAAATTTAAAGGCAGGGATTTTTTTGATATTTAAAAAAAAATAAAATGAATATCTACTGATATGTGTGTTAAGGTTCTATTTCAGTGGCTGATGATTTGGACTTTGAGGTGTGTAAGGACTATTACCTCACCATCGAGGCCTGGGACAATGGCAACCCTCCTCTTAGCACAGCTACAATGGTAACCATTGAACTTATGGATGTCAATGACAACGCTCCAGCCTTCAGTCAGGACATCTACAATTTACTGGTCAGCGAGGATGCATCTGTTGGGCAGACAGTTACAAGGGTAAGATTTAAGGCCAGATTTACTAAATGGGGCAAAATAGCCTATCACTCCAATAGAGACGCGTTATATTGGAAACAGGCTGCAGTAAATGATAGGCTCTGATGTAGGACTGTAAATTGTGTGACAACATTTTGACATCGCCTTCTATAGCATTCTTGTATTAAGACAACTTAAATAACTTCAAGGGGAAATCTGAAAATCAAATTTCTATGCTCTTCAACTGGTGCTGTCAACAGTACCACCATATTTTAGATTTTGTGGATGAATCTTGGGTATCTATCTGTGATCTATATCTCACGTATTGTCAAAGTGCACACTGCTGAGTTTCTGTATATCCGCCACTAAAAACAGTTAAGTGTTATGGCACTTAAGCTCATATGCCCTGACCCAGTGGCAACCTCATGTGCTGTCCGTGGTCCTGAAACTAATTGGAGTGTAATAAAACCCTGAATTGGATAAGTGGAAGAGAATGGATAGATGGAAAACTTTATTTGACTTTATTTTGTTTTTTATTAATGTTAATACATTGATCATGTTGATGTCCATCTACTCCTGATTATTTTCAGGTTCAAAGTCAATGTTGTCATCCCTTCGTTCTCTCTGGTCTTTAGCCAGTTTGTATTTGACCCCAAGGAAATCAGGCCATTTTCTTTCCCTCCGGGTGTCTGTTTTTTAGGTAGTGGCTGAAGATCTGGATAGCCAAGTGAATGGGCGTATCACCTACTCTATCCTGAAAGGTGACCGAAACAACCACTTCTGGATTGACCCTGTAGCAGGACTTCTCAAAGTCAACAAGAAGCTTGACAGAGAACTTGTAAGGATGCATGTTTAAGTACAAAATCTCATAAACAATCAATTGTAATTTTCTGGTTCATGAGCACAGTCAGGACAGAAAATACCAGGTCCCATCAAGGTCAACACTCAATGAAATATCACATTATGCGAGCATAAGAGTGCTTGCCACACTGCCTGATGTACATACAGATATGGCAATCACATTCTCTTCTTCACCGCCTAGGTGTCCAGGTACTCTTTGTCGGTACAGGCGTTTGACAGTGGCTCTCCTGCGATGTCCTCCACAGTCACAATCAACATCGATATCTCTGACGTTAACGATAACCCCCCAGTTTTCAATCCTCCCAACTCCACGGTGGTCATACAGGTACGTTTGAGCGTGCTTGCTGTCTATATTTATATTATTAGTTCAATGTTGTCTCA
This sequence comes from Oreochromis aureus, assembly GCF_013358895.1. Classification (NCBI taxonomy): domain Eukaryota; kingdom Metazoa; phylum Chordata; class Actinopteri; order Cichliformes; family Cichlidae; genus Oreochromis; species Oreochromis aureus. Next base: position 16,221,862 of record NC_052951.1, on the reverse strand, counting down.
ACTTCACTTTCTTACTTCCAGCTAAACCAAGCTGCTGGCACCACCCTGCTCCAGTTATCAGTCAGCGACAAAGACTCCCCTAAAAATGGTCCTCCCTTTGAGTTTCGGATCAAGTCAGGAAATGAGGGAAACTTCTTCTCCTTGGACCAGACTGGGACTCTGAGGTCTAACCGTGTGTTTGGCCCTGAAGCCCCCAGAGAATTCACTCTTGAAATCCAGGTTAGGAAATTTTGGGTTTTAAAAAGTAGCCTATTTAATATGAAGACTTTTCTTTTATGGAGAACTTTAACACCAGTGTAAATTCAACCCACTAAAGCAAGACCTTATTATTACTGTAGAACTTTCCTTGCTGTTAAGTGTCATTATAACTTTTTTTTATAACTTTGTCTCTCTCAGGCAACTGATTCTGGCAAGCCTAGTCTCTCCTCCTCTTCCTGGGTATTTCTGAGGGTCATTGGGAACAGTCAGTACAAGCCGACTGTCTCCCCTCTGGAGATCTTCATCGTCATGGTCACGGATACCTTTCCAGGTGGCCCGATCGGTCGGATCTCTGCAACTGACCGTGACCTGAGTGACGTTTTGTCATTCACCCAGAAGCCTCAGCCCAAGAGCATGTTTAAGGTCAACAGACAGGATGGCAGCATTGTTGCGCTGCCAGGCCTGGAACCTGGCAGGTGAACGCTAGACCACACAAACACACAGGAAAACAAAACACCGATATGGAAAAAAGAAAACTTTTTGGTGTAGCAATTCACTATGTTTTCTTGCCTTTTCTCAGGTACCAGATGAACGCTACAGTGAGCGATGGACGTTTTGCTGTCATAGCTGATGTTTCCATCCAGGTCGAACAGGTGACAGATGTCATGCTGCGTAGCGCTCTGACCTTACGTTTCAACTTGCTGTCCCCAGAGGACTTACTTAGTCGCTACCTTAGCCAAATTAAGCTAACGTTACGGGGACTAGGCGGATGGAAATGGTCACCAGGGCAGCAGGATCCTCTTCACATACTCGGTGTACAGCCAGTGATGGGGACATCGGATGTGGATCTGCTTCTAGCCATGGAGAGGCCAGAGACACCGGGCAGTGGACGCATGGGTGTGTTCTACTCCCAGCAAGAGCTGTCTGCAAAGCTGGAGGAGGGGGCAGCACAGGGTCAGATTCGTGGCGTGCTAGCTGGGGCTGTGGTGGTGAGCAGCGCTTGTTCTGGCGAGCTGGAGTGTGGGGATAGAGTGTGTGAAAACACACTTGTGATGGACGGGAGCTCGCCTGTCACCTACAGCACAGAGAGGGTCAGCTTGGTGTCGCCTACGTTCAGCCGCAAAGAGACCTGCACCTGTCCCGGTTTGTACTACACTCATTTTTGAACCTTCACAGAGTCAGTGTCACAAACACATATCATCAGTTCATGAACGGCATTGGTTGATAGTTTTCATATAAAAATCAGTAAAATCCTGAAATATCTGAATGAAAACATACAGAATTTTGCTTATGTAGTATACACTTTGCATTCTATAAAAAAGGAAATACAAAAACTACAGAGGCATATATTATGCATGCAAATATAAATAAATTCATGAAAGATTAATGTAAATCTGAAGGCTTTTCACATGATGACAAATAATATTTATATTTCTGCCCCTTTTCAAACAGGAGGGACATGCCCCACCCCTGTGGAGCTCTGTGAAGGTCAGTCCTGTCCAGCTGATATGCAGTGTGTGCGTTCTGGTCCTACTGCGCCATCTGTCTGCCAGTGTCAGCCTGAGAGACTAGATGACTGTGCAGGTGTGTTTTGGCATGCCTGCAGTTTGTATAACTTCTGTCTTTCTGATTTAGGTTGATGAGTATATTTGCAGTGTATTTCATTATTAGTTTTTTTTTGTGGTTTAGTGTAAGCTGAAACGTTTCCCCCTTCTCTGTGTGTTACAAATGTGCAGGCCAGACCTCGCTGAGTTTCTCTGGAAACAGCTACATCAAGTACAGAGTGACAGCAAGTGGCCAGAGTGGAGAGATGAAGCTCGGCCTCAGGATCAGAACACTTCAGAGAAGAGGAGTCATTATGTTCACACGGGTTAACCCCTGCACCATGCTTAAGGTAAAGGTTACAGGGCTATGCTTTTTTGGGGGTCATGCAAAACACTAGCTGCTCATTTCCTGTTAGAAGGAAACATGTTTCTCAGTAAATGTTTTTTTAAAAAACATCATCAGGTATTATTCAGAAGATATAACTTTTCTTTCCTTCCACAGATTGAAGGGGGTCGACTCTGGTTTCAGTTGGACTGTGACAACACCCTTGGCATTATGGGTATCTCTGGCAGACCGATAAATGATGGCCTGTGGCATGCAGTTACTTTGGAGCTGACCATGAACTACACTCTCCTGTCATTGGATGACAGCTATGTGGAACGTCGCCGGGCGGCCAGAGCCCCGGTTCGTCTTTGGCCTTTGGCACCAGATTCATCATTTTTCTTTGGGGCCCAAGTCAGGCCACTAAATGGGCAAGGTGAGAAGCCAGGCCCTGGGTCAGCAAGAAGCCAGGGAGGGCCAGGGCTTGGAGAGCGTGGCGTAAGGGGCCCTCCAAGAGCTCAGGACGGCTTCCAGGGGTGCCTGGGCTCACTGATGCTGAACGGAAATGAGCTGCCGCTCCAGAATAAAAGGAGCCGTTATGCTGAGATAGCAGGGCTCAGCGAGGTCAAACTGGGCTGCGTGCTTTATCCAGATCCATGCGTCAGTCAGCCCTGCCTCAACGGAGCAATCTGCAGTAGCCTTCCCTCTGGAGGTGTGTGTACATATACAAAAAACATGATCATGTGTATGTGCCTTGCTGTGGGACACATTCATTACTTTATTTTTAGTTTTTACTGTTTTTAATCATTTTATTTTGATAACTTGTTGTTGTATCATTGATCATTATCATTTATGAGTATTATGCACAATAGTTGATATTAGTTATAATTTTCAGATATTGTTATTCGACACGTAAAATGTCTCTTCCACAGGTTTTATGTGCACTTGCAGTGTTGGATTCACTGGGGGGCGCTGTGAAATTGAACTGACATCCTGCATGCCAAACCCCTGCCAGAATGGTGGAGACTGCAAGCCTGTAGGCAGCGCATTCCTCTGTGGCTGTCCTACTGGACTCGGGGGACTTACGTAAGATATAATAGCCTGGAATCGCTCACACTTTCTAGCCTTAATAACCGGCTATAACAGCAGTGTTGACAAATGCTGTGTCCTGTTTAGAAAGTATGTAAACAATGAGAGCCGTACAGTGCTGATTATTAAGATACTCAACGTCTGTATCTCCCTCCCTCTCAGTGAAAACATGAAAGAGCATGTGCTGGACTCAAAATCCCATTCATTAGCCCACATTAGTTGTTATTGGGGGGGGGTTAGTGGTTCTAATTTAATTCTGCATAATTTTAGTTGAAAAGCCCATAATCATTCTCTAGCTGTCTTCTTAATTACAGCTTAGTAATTGCCTTTGAAATAACCTCTCTGCTCATGCGGCTGTTCCACGGAACCACCAGCAGAGGGCAGTTTTCCCCCACAGAGGAATTTTTTGTTTTGTTTTTGGCTTTTTTATGCTTTTGACTTGGATTTTAAAAATATATTTGATTAATTTAAATTCAATTATCCTTACACTAATAAAGCTATGAAAAAAATGTTATTGTTTTTTCAGGCACCAGATTGTTTATATAATTATTAATTAATGTTAAACACAGATTGAAACCGTAACAACCAAATGGCTGTTGAATTCAGTTGACTGTGGAGTTGTTGTTTTTTTTCCTCCAGCACTAAAATATTTGCATTACAATAAAAAATACAATTTAGAATTTCGTTATTGAAAAAGCCACAAAACTTGAAATTTTCTCATTATTACTGATCTATTTTATAGGTTAATAAAACTAATGTGAGACAACTTCATTAAGTTTTTTAATTATGGGATAAAGTATTCATCATTTTAAATAATAATGAGAGGATATCACTGGCCAGAACATCCAGGCCTTAATGAGCATAGTGTGTATAATTAATGACTAAGCTGTGACCTGCACTTTTATCATTTAAAAGCAAAACTTTGGAAAGTTCTGCCATGAAGCTTTCTGCAAAATTCTTCTTCCATCAGACTTGCAAAATGTTTTGAAAATCCCATCAAAGAGAAAATAATTGAAAAGAGAATTGCATGTATCTTCTACCCACTGCACAGCAGGACACTATGCTTGAAATGACAAGCTGAGATGAGCATGTATGTGTCTGCAGTAAAATTACTTTTATGATGTTCAGCTGGAATTTGCTTCTTCAGTGGGAGTCTGTGTGTTCATGTTTTTTTGGCATTCATGCATAATTCTTTAAATCAGAACCGTCTAAATGTAAATAATAGGGAATCTTCCCAGCATTTGGGAAAAGAAACATTCTCTAAAAAGTTTTAAATGTTTTAGCTCACCCTCACACTTGCATTTTTCCTTTTTCTTAACTTGGATAACATCATATTCACTGCGGCCCCCTGTACCAGCTTTACTTACTCGTTTTTGCTGCCACAGATGTGACGGCGACGTCAACGAGTGTGACCAGGAAGCGTGCGGAAATGGAGGAGAGTGCGTGAACACATTCGGGTCATTCTACTGTAACTGTTCAGAAGGGTACGAGGGTCAGCTGTGCGATGATCTGACGCCTGGTGATCCTGGGGATGACACACAGGTAGCGTATGAGCGACGCTTGGAATTGGATTTTTGTAGATGTTACAGAATAAATGAAAAAATAATCGAAAAACCTCCTCGAATTGCTTTTTCGTGCATTCAGCTCACCCCTAATTAGACTTGGCATACACAGTGAAATTGTTGAGAATTTTGAGTTTACAGCAGCCCCCTGGAAGGCTTATTCACCAGCTTGGTATCTTTGTCCCCACAGTAGATAAATGAGAGTGTAGTAATGCCTAAATTGCTGTTTCTATTTGAAGTTGTTATGCTCTTGAATTTATTGTGCCATACACCTTATACTGAGACTGCAAACCCAATTAATGTGGCACATTATAAGAAGGAAGGTGCCTTCATTAATCCCCGGAGGACTGCAGCAGAGTTGACAAAATCTACTAAACGTCTTTTACAACTAATGTATGTTAACTTTGTTCTTTGTTTTTTGTTTGTTTGTTTTTCTTTTTAATTGAGTGCATGCATTAGAGATAATGTGTATTTTTATTGCCGAAACTTATTCATCACGCATTGCATTAAAACAAAAAAGCTGTGAGCTCAATCACTCCCTCCAAATTGGAAGACCATAAAATGTGCTCATAATCTTTTGGAGCTGTGAGTGCATAAGGGTTGTAAATATACCCAGCTTTAGATGATGCATTTTCCCGATACCAAAATTTTATTTACTTCAATACTCAAAAGATGCTTTGTGTTTCAAAACTTTGCTAAGACTTCATCATCCGTTTTAAATAACTAATTAGCGTCTCAGATGTAGCGATGAGATTCTTATTATTTTTATGTTTAGAGTAATAACAAACATTTAGAAATAGTTTGGGGGTTTCATATGAGCCCCCTTTGATAGTATTAAACATTTTGGGGGTAAACTAACTTTACTGTGTTCCTCTCAGGTCCTGTGTCAGGTCTTTGTTGAATTTTTTCCTATTTCTTAAGGACATGACTTTCAGATACTGTTGTAGATATTTATTCTTTTGTCATTCACTTGTCCAGCTTCCTTCCTCCTTCCTGTAGTTGGACTGAACGAATGGGAATAAACAATGTGTTTTTATAATAGGATGCTAGTAAAAAATGCCTAAAATTTAATTTCAAATTGATTCTTTGCTAGGTTTTCTGTTATATGTGGGCACAGCGCTTGTTCATCCTTTGATTAAGGTGTTTTTTTAATGCTTGAATGATTCACAGGTGAGTGTTAAGTGGCTTAAGAAAAAAAAACATTCCTCTGAAAATGGTCAGGGACAAGGACTCGACTTGAAAGGAGTGAAAGCTCGTATCTAAAGGAAAAGTTTCAAAGACCTACAGAACGCTCAAGAGAAGACAACTTTTTAACAATCTAAAGAACTGACTGGTAGCTTATGACTTTTGCACAGCACTGTATGTTTTGGCAATTCTTTTGGTGCTGGAAAAAGCACTTCATGTTCATGTTAATCATCTGACAACAAAGACCTTTTTTATGAAGTGTTATTGACTTATTTCTAAGCTTGTTCATCTTTCAACTTTTTATCTGTGTATTTACTGATGACCTTAGAGTTTTTCTGACAGTTAACTGTTCGTTATTCAACTAGAAAAAATTATTAGAATATTTTAATAATTTTACTTTTCTTGTTGTGCAGGCTGAGCCTCTGTCTTACGTCGGACCAGGAGAGATAATTGGCATTGGGGTCCTTGCGTTTGTCATCATTTTCCTCCTCATACTCTTCATCGTCTTTAGGAAAAAAATCAAATTCAGGAAAGACTCAGATCCAGGCCCCGGTATTCAGACTGGGATGGGCATCTCGGCTATCTCCACAGAAACTAGCTACATGCTCCACAAGACTGGCATGGGAGCAGAAGGGATTGAGTTTAAAGCTGTTCGTGTATCAGACTCACCAGCGACCACAAGCACCTATGGTGAGGTGGGAGGCAGCAGTGTGGGCCCTCCCCAGGTCATGGTGCGCCCGACTGCCCACTCCCCTCTACCAGGAGGACTCAGTGGTGACAGGACCACTTCCAGTGAAGGCAGTCAGGTGTGCATAAGTGTGCAAAGCTTGTTTTAATTATGGTATTTGTGTGTCTGCTTTATAGTCCCCTCACCAGACTGGCAGTTAATATCAAGGGAAATGCAGTGGAACAGACAAAATTGTGACAAAGTTAAATATCTGAATATGTTCATACTGCTAATATCTACAAAATAGTTGGTCAGGAATTATATGCTTTAAAATAAGAGTATTTAAGTTTTAATATCAAACTATAACACTGAGCATCCCAAGTAATATCCATTTTATATGACAATATCAATATTTGTGGGGCATCATATCTCCCAGCTCATCAGTCCCTTTTGATAATGCTGCACTTCCTTAATTTATCTGAGTTTATATTATAATTTAAAAGAAAGAATATTATTTCTTATATTAGTCCTATTTTTTAAAAACAGCCTTTGGGACAAACAGCCACAGTGTGCTGGAGAAAGAATACATGGGCTCGACACACATACTATAAAAACTGTGTTTTTATGGCAGGAACTAGGTTTTGATATCAAATATAACACAAGGACGATATAGGTAGATTAAAAAGTAGTAATGTTCCCAGCACATACGCTGTATTATGCAGATAATCAGCTTACAGGATACAGAAAGTCTGCTGACATTTAATAATCATGTTCATGTCTTCTTCGTATTCAATTCTGCATGTGATGGGCTAAAATAAGCTTCACAGCAGCGACTTCATCATGTGTGGCCCTTCAGACAGGGTGATGACCCAGTTCTTCTTTCGTGGCAATAATTAAGAAATGATTAATGGTATCAGAAAATCAAATGCATCATTGGAATTGTTGGAAATATAAAACAGAAAGGTTGAACACCAGTGCAGAATATTGTATTGTTTTTACAAAAAGCAATCAATTGGTAATTTATGGATGTTTCTGATTGTGCGTGTAATTGCACAAAGAATGAAATAATGATTTGTTTTGTAATAACGCATGAAATCCTGTATAAATTTGTTTGTATTTCGGGTTTCTGAATAGTAACTACCTGGCTTGCCCTTACCCTGACTTTTTGGGTATTTTCTTGTGTCTGTGCAGATTAGCAGCTTCCTCTCAGACATGTCTAATGTCCGAGGTATGGCCAACAGGCGGGGCGTCGCAGTGTGCAGTGTGGCACCCAATCTCCCTTCAGCATCTGCTTGCCGCTCAGAGCATAGCCCGGCCCACAAAGTGTCCTGGGAAGGCGAAGAAATGAGGGAGAAAGAGCTGGAGAGGGCTAGAGATGAGAGAGAGGAGGAGTGGGGGCAGAGAGCTTTTGAGCTGGAGAGAACACAGAGAGATAACAGTCCACAGGGTAAGACTGCAACAGTCTGCCTGCACACACACACACACACACACACACACACATGCACGTGCGCACACAGCTTCTAACCTGATCAAAAAGGCAAAGAGTACACAGGCCATGAACACATTGTGTTACACCAATACCACCATCTTCACTGAGAGAGCTCATTTCACAGTGCTCTATGCCTTTTGATCACACACATCAAAGAAAATGGCCCAGAGTAAGCAAGAGTGCTTAAAAAGTAATATTTTTATTTTGCTATCATTTCAGTTTTCTTATTTATTTCCTAGGAGCAATAATGGGTAATAGAACTTTCTGTTACACTGCTGAAATTGGCAATTATGTCCACTTGTATCAGGATAACTCTCTTGGATCTCGTGGGCACTTCTGTTTGAATGGTCAGGGTAATCAGCCAGAACTGATGTCCTATGTTCTTGTCCTACTTTTGCAACAAAAAAAAGAAAGAAAAAAGAAAAATAAAGTTCAGTTAAAATCAAAGTAGTCGGAACACTTCCACACAAAGTCACCCAACTTCTCTGCCAAGTTTCCCTCTTTTTATTTTTCCTTAAATTTGCTTCACACCTACCTTTGTCAGCTGTACAGGCACCAAACCGAAGGAGAGAAGAATGTCATTGTAATTCAGCATCCGTCTGATATTTTAGCTGCCAACACTCTTCCCAGTCTGTTCTCTGTCGATGAAATAACCACGTTGCATTTCAGTGCGCAGGTAGGCGTCAGATATTTCGATCCTTTGTCCAGCCTGTTGTGTGAATAATACAGCTTGCTGTGGGAACTTCCTGGCTGTTAATTATTGATTTTTTCCTGTAGGAATGGGAAATAGGTTATTTTAGTTTTTTGGTCCCCCGCTGAGTGTCTGTAGAAAAAAGAAAAAAAAGAACCAGCACCACCTCCTCACATTTACACCACCAGACTATTAATTTAATGATGATAAAGCTTATAGAAAACTGACCTCAAGATTACTGTGTTAATGACTGCAGTGTTAACTGCCAGGTTAACTAATCAATTGCAAATTAGTTTAGTAAGTCATTTACACCACGGCAGCCACAAGCAAGTGCAATAATGTATATTTCAATAACAAGGCCACAGGTCAAAACATGAAATAGTTACTAACAAGGGAACATCCTGGTTATTTTCTGTCACTACGCGTTCGATCATAAATAAATAAAATGGGATGAATAATTAAATACTTGGAAAATACTCTTTGAAGAAATCGGGTCTCATACTGTACTCTTTAGTTTGGGTTTTTTTGTTGGTAACTCTTCAGGATGTCTTATACACTAAACCTTCTTCATGGAGGAGCATTTTAAACACTAACTATGAACTGTTTCACCCACAGGAAGTCATTTCTGAAGACTGATATTCAGAAAAAAAAAAAAAACAACTCAGTTTTTCCCTTAAATACTCTTTTTTTTTGCACTTGTCACGGTAAACTTTTGCACCTATTTCTTAGTTTACTTGCAAAATACTAAAAGGTGAAGGCAGACTCAAGACTTTTTGCATGTTCTCAGGAGGACAACGTGCCACAGAGATTAAAACCTGGTTCTAAAAATGGTTATTTCTGCTCTAAAGTTGGGTGTTTCAGAGTGAACCGATCGAGGCGTGACCTCTGGAGGTGAATATTGAAGCCAGTGCAGATGTGCCACAAACTGCAGTTCCTCTAGCTGTCACAATAGGCTGGCTTCAAGAGAGAGCTATTCCTCATATGCTCTTATGTAAAAATGTCCAACTTTACAGCATTTTTACGGTCTGGCCTCTATGGAGTGTTTCAACTCTAAGTGAGGGTTTTTTTAAACTCATCCATCTGGAGTTAGGAGCGCGGCCGCTTTGACTGACATTTGTGTTTGATTTTGCTGAAAATGATTTTGAGTTGAAACTGTTGGATTGGATCTGTTTGGCTTGGTAATTGTTAGTGTTCAAACTGAAATGCTGAGAACTTCTCTGGAAAAAAACATAAAATCAGAAGGGAGACAAATTGTAGACCGTATCACTTAAATCAGCGTAACATTATATTTTACTGAACTGGCTCGGCAAAGAAAATAGTTTGGATGGGTCTTAATTATAGGAACTTGTAAGGAAAAAAACAGAAAGAAAAAGAAAGAAAGAAAGAAAGAAAGAAAGAAAGAAAGAAAGAAAGGGTAAAAAATGTTTGCTTTTTCCAAAACCTGATTATATTAAGTGTCCCCTTGCCTGCATCCTGAATTAGACCTGTGGCTGCTGCACTGTCTTTCTTATTTAGTTTGATTGATGGTACTGCCTTACTGATCACATTCCCACAGGAGCGTTTCGCTTCTTCCATATGCATTGAACCATGACCACGTAGCTTGAGCTCAGAAAGCTGAGGTTGATTTCCAGACATCCCGGCCCTCGCGGACACGGTTGCAGAGTACGGATTTGGTCACAAGATGGGCCGAGCCCTGAATGCTTGCTTACCAAACGTGAAGTGAAAAACAAGATTTTTGAAGATTTGAAATTCTGTCACATCTGTCAGACAAGGGTAAGCTGTTGTGTAGAGGTGTGAGATTCAAAACGCTATCACAAAATCTCTGTTGTTATTATGAATTTATCCCCTCCTCCTTTGACAAAAAGGGAACAGGAACAACTGTGTGCTAGGATGTATTAAGCTACAGCTGGAACTGCTGGAAGCAAATGCATGACATAAAATATTTGTATAGTCTTCTTGAAAAATGTCTTTTTCTTGACACGTTGTGTTAATGTGACACTGGCATCTTTGCTCCAAAATGAGCTGAATAAAAAGACTTTTGATTTACTTTTTTGACTTGATGCCATATAATTTGTTAGTGCATCTTTGTTTACTGTGACTCAATACAAGCATCTGGAGAAGAATTCATCTGAACAGATGCTCATGAGGAAATATTCAGAACCCAGACCATTTATTGCCAATCAATGATTCTCACATTAAGATCCATCGCTATATAGCAGCAAGGCAGTAAAATGGATTTAAATGGCTTTCTATTTTCTATATTTCTCTTTTTTTCTCTGTTTGTTCCATCTACTAAATAAAAGCCTCTTATTTTTCCCAAAAGTTTGCTAAAAAGTTAGTTTTAATCACATCAGCAAAACTGCCTCTTTGCAATGCAGTTTTATTTTGCAAATACAATTGATCTCACAGCTCAGCCTTTCCACTCTGCTGGTCCTCTGTATTTCTTTCCCAATTTGAGCAAAAAATGAAAAAAAAAAAAGACTTCATTGCTTCTACATAAGAGGCACCTGGTAGAGAAATTCACCTGCCTCTGGCTGTGTTGTAAACAGTCTTTACAGCTTATCTGAAGTCATAAGTACCTGCTACAGACCTCCGGGCAGTTGTTCGACAATCACTCAGAGGACACTTGGAGTGATTTGAAGGAAACAAACCTTCAAATAACAGCTTGGCAAAGGCACAAAAAAAGACCACACTGACTTGTAAGCACCAGTTTATTTGAAATGATGCCTCTGCAGGCGTAAAGGTTAAGGAAAACTGGAGATATTAGGCCTGGTAGATTTCTCCAAACAAAATTTAATTTGATTTGTGTGCACAGACAAAATTGCAGGGTTGTAACACAAAAGAAGACCTTTGATTACCAGAGTATGAAAAGCTTGACCCAAACCACAAACCTACTTGCCACCCTAGCCTGTAGCTCAGTGACGTTGCCATACAATTTGCTCTATTTTGCTTTTTTTAAAGCAGTTTTTCAGGAGTTACATAAGCACCAGTAACTCGGTGGTGTTCACCCCCTCCATGATACCCCCAGTTAGTGCTGACAGCATTAAATGGGCAGACCTGGATTTGCAGTAGGTGTACTGGGATATGTGGAAAATGCTGTACATCAAAGCAGCGAGGAAGCCTTTAAGGGAAAAAAAATCATTCTGCAGGTCAAATATGTTTTTTAAATACGATCTATCTGAGTCAAAAGTAGATGAATAGCAGATTTAGCCTCTCTCTTCTAACTGAACACAGCCAGCTAGAAAGAAAATGAATGGACAGGTGGAGTGATGGATCTGTGGACACATTTTTTTCCCCATGAGTGCACTGAATGAACAAAGTAGAGAGTTTTCGGTCACTCTGATCCTTTCTTCTTTTCACCCTGATAGAAATCCAACTCAAAGCTGATGTGAGGTTATTTTAGCTCGGACTTTAGAAGCTTCTTATTAGCCGAAGTCAAGCTTTTAAATGTAAATACAGCAGGAGCGTTATTGAGCTTTTCAGATCTGAACGATTCGGATATCTGAACACATCTTTCAATTCTGAACCCCTACATTTAATTTTCCATGGGTGAAAGTTGCTGATGTGAATGAGTGTTGTTTTGTGTTTTTACATTAGACGTGTCGGAACTGGCGGACGGGCTGGGGTGTCTCTCAGACTCCACTTCTGAGGAGCACTCACTCAGCTCCTACACTTCAGAGTCCTTCGATGACAACGGTAAGACTCTGATGCTCAAATGAAATAAAGCACAGTTTAATTGCCAGAAGTTTGTAGGTAATGTTCCCATAAACCAATACCTTCTTTGGCCCACCATCATTTTAAACTCCTTCAACCAAAGCCTGGAACTTTCTGCAGAAAAAAACAGAAAAGTCCTAAAAGTGGACAGATTTGTCAGACATTCTCACTGAAACATGTAATTGTTTCTCGGCTGACCAGTGTCTTCCATCTTCAGTCTGTCTGCTGCCTCATGTTCTGCATGCATATCCTTCTAACCTCGTTGTCTTGCTGCTGCTGTTGTCTTTGCCCGGGCTGTTTGTGCGTGCTGTTCTTGCTTTGCTCTTGGTTGCCTGATGCTGTTGTCCGTTAGATAGACTGCCAATTATGTGTTGCTTGCTGCCACGTGTTATTACTTGTTGTGACTGTATTCAAGCAGGGAGTGTTTTAAATGGTTTCTGAATGTGTGCCGCCGTCTTTTAAGCATCTGACATTTCTTTCTTAGTTCCCTTGAGAGGGTTCACCTTTCGCAGGGCTGTCACTGTGAATAGGAATTAGTTCCTAATGAATTGCCTGGTTAAATGAAGGTTAGTGTAAAATCAAATGCTGAGCCTGTAGTAATTATTGAAAAGCAGGGTGATATTAGAGAAGTGGAAATGCTTTCATGCAACCAATATGCACAGGTTGTCTGTGCATCTTTTTTTCAAAGCTACAATTCCCAGATAACTCAATAGCATTGATTTTCCACTGGCTAACTATAAGAGGGTGGAAGTCAAGCACCATAATGATGCTGATGTGTGTGTGTGCATGTGTGTGTGTGGTTGTGTTCTTTACATAGGAAATCTATGTCAGTGCTTTATTTCCTGTCTAATTGGTGTAGCTGCAAAGAGTCCTCACGTATCTCTTGCTTTCTTACAGGACACCCACACACACATGCACGCACGCACGCACACCACATGCATATAGACATGTTTGCAACGTGCTTACTCCGTGTTCTCAACACATCTCAGTCACCTCCACCGTATAAAACCTTGCCCTGTTCATGAATGCACTGAGATTATTTCCATTTCTTCTTCTCTCTTTCTGTCTTCTGCCTAGCCTCCATAGTGACAGTGATACGTCTCGTCAATGATACTGTTGATAACATTGAAAGTGAAGGTATGAAGGAAAATCCTCTGTTAACTCCCCTGTCTTCTTTGTGTCTGTCTTTCCGACGCCAACATATTTGTTCAGCGGCGGAGCAAAAAGATAGAATTTACTGAATGCAGCCGAGCCTCTGCCGTTCGGTCCCCGTTCTTATTACGAATTAAACATCCTGCTTAGATTTCTAATATTTGTTGTCAGTTTCTGACACCGGATTTCTCTGTGTTTCAGTTTTTCCCTTTTGGTTTCTGGGTTGTTTGTCTCGCTCTGTCTCTGACTTTCCCTTTCTCTCTCCCTTTGTAGTGTCAAACATGGACAAAGAACAGCGGCGTAGCAGCCCTGGTGAGTGAGATGCAAAGCAACTGAAAAACATCTTATTAATTTGCCATTTCTTTGACTTTATTTGTCAGGGGTGAGAACCCACAACCTGACCTTTTGCATCCTTTGCATTATTTTCTCTGAATATTTTCATCATAGCCCAGTAGTACAGATTACAATTTCTATTTATGCCAACTCTATCCACTCTTTGAATGTCAATGCAGGCTTCCAGTTTCCGATTATGTTTTCTGACCTCGGAGGTCGGGAAAAATAACTGGAATCTGAGTCAGTTTCTGTTGCCCTGTGTGTAGCAAAAAGGCTTTCAGGTACAACATTCAGGCAGCTCTTTGATGAAATAAAAATATTATGTCCAGAGATACTTTTAAAACATATTCTGCTTCATAGTTAATTAAGAAATTTTGAATTATGATGACTGCTAAATTGGGCGCAGCAGTCCTAGCTCCAAGCAAAGCAAAGCTTTCACCCCGGCCTTGCAGAGGGTCTCAGAGGATTAGGGGCACTTTGAGCCAAGCCTCACATCCGCCCAGAACAGCAGAGGAGAAGGCAGCTTCAAACACTTTCTTTTTCAACATTTTTTTGGGGGGGAATCATCTACAGTCTGAACACTGACTTTCTGCTCTTAGCGAATGCATGGCTTTCCTTAAACAAACACCGGGGCCGTCACGATCCGGTTGCACCTATCCTTTAAGATCCCTGCTCCGCTGTCAGTTGCTTGTGCTACACTCTTGCAATCAATATTAATTGGCTCATAGTTACCAAGTCTGTTTGTTCTCGGTTGCATGTAATTTACTAGGTCTACAAAGCATTTCGTTTCCAACCCAGAGCAAGAGTGTGTTTATGCCTCAGTCACTGCCAGCCTACTGAAGCACAAGCAGCTTCATTTCAGACAAAAAGAATTAAATGATGTTTGTCCAGTGGGTTTTTTTGAAGACATCCTTTGGATTCAGAATTTTCTGTTTTGTACAAAACATTTTTTTAATAAAGTTTTCAATCTCACAAGTTTATTTTCAAGCAAGGCAAGAAGAAATGTGAAAAAAGTGAATCTGATATATCATTTTCCATTTTGTGTTTTTGTATACAGTTGCAGCATGATTGTGTGCATGTATTATCTGTTATGAATTGTGTTTGTGGGTATAAGCGGCGTGCTAAATGGCTCTCTGCCAGCCTCCCTCTCTTGTTGTCGAAGCGTGCTTTCTTCTGTGTCATAATTCGCCGTCTCCTTTTGCATTCACCGAGAATTTCATCATCAAAGGTTCGCTGTCCCATGAGATATTTGTTTTGTTTCCCATTTTACTGACAGCGAGTCGTCACCTGCAGAGCAAAGATGAGATTTGCGTAGAGTTCATCAAAGAGTACATTGTGGATTGTAAGAACATTCTTTTTTTTCCCCTCCCTTAACCCTTCGTTAGAACATTTTTCAACCAGAGACAGATATTTCAGGCAAGCATGGCATGGCAGTAAGATCTCGTTGGCATGGCAGTCCGTTAGATATCTGTGTCCACACATGTGTCATGCATTATATAGTAGTGGCTGGCACAAGCACAGTAATTAAGTGTACTCTCTGTCCCACACACAGGGTGACCCCTCTGCCTCCTCTCACTTCATCAATATGATATTTTTTCCCCTCACAGCTCATTAACCTAACCATGAATTATGCAACCTGCATGCTGTAGTTTGTAGGAAGTTGTGGATTAGCGGGGAGTTCTGTGTCAGTCCATTTAGCAGCATGAACTGAAATCTAAAATAAATAAATAAATAAAATGTCGACTAATTTTATTTGCACTTTAATAAAAAAGTAAATGAGAACTGGAGCGATTACACAAAGCAAACACGCTGGAGAAATCCCACAGAACAAACAGAAAGCCCCACGGCGATGTAAAGGCACTTTGTGGGCCTCCTGCTACACCAGAACCTCTCAAACATGCAGCGCACACATGCACACACTTTCATGCGTGCTTCATTTCTTGTGCAAAAATAAACCCAATCAAAGGAAGAGATAATAAGCATGGGGACAATTTAAGGGGAGAAACAAAATAAACACGACAAACCAGATAATATGCAAGCTATTTGTAAATGGGTTCAAAATTGATAATAAAATTGGCAAATTTTTTCCAGATGCTGGTGGTTTTACGCCTTGAGGAAGCTTTTTTCATTCATTTTATTTATTTATTTTATTTGTCTTTTGTTTTTTTGTTTTTACAAGGGCAGCGGTAGAACCGTAAGTAAAAATGAAATGTGTGTGCAGCTGTAAGAATCACACCAGTCCCCCTATAACAGATGCACAGAAGTGTAGTTACTGGTGTCACCACTCTCTACCTGCTGGAGATAAGATTGCAGCGATACTGCTGTTTTAGACGAGGAGTTTATTTACCGATGGACACCTTTCGCCGGCTGATCCTATTAGACTGATTAGATCTGAGTCCTCATCACACTGTGCTGTAACACTGTGGTTCTTTAACTTGTTCTGGTATGCAACAGCTGATAAAAGTTCATGCACCAGATTTTTTATCAGTTATTAGCAACAATAAATGATACAAGCTGAATGAGGTCAGTGTGATAGCATCGCTGTGCTTTTCCTACATAAATCATATTTTACTGTAGTGGTGCCCCACTGGTGGGACCTCCACTGTAGTGCGCCCTAATGCACTACCACAGTAAAACTATATGCTTCCAGTGATTTAGGAGCAAAGATTTTTCCATGGAAAAAGACATATGTTGCTATTACACCATGTTAAATTCCATTCATTTCTTAGATTGTCCCCAAATCCATGCTTTTTATTCCTGAAACTATGCCAAACTGTATTTTCAGCATACCGCTGGGAGTCTTCCTGTCAGACTTCAAGCTGGGTGTCGCCATCACGTCTGCGTCCACCTGAGGTAGGATCCCATTATGAGCTTAATGACACCCAGCAGAACATCAGACGCGGAGGCAGCACGCGCTCTCTGCAGCTGGACTACAGGGTGATGGGCTACAGCGCGGACAAAAGCCGTGAGAGGACACATGAAACTGGGAGGAGGACCTTTCAGTGGGAGAGGAATCAGTCTGGAGAGTGGGAGAGAAAACACACCCCGGACAGAAAAGAAAAGAGAAGGTACAAGGAGGAAGGAAGGAATATGAACATTAGGACCAAGGACATGGAGGGACACCAGGACCATGGAGATCAGCAGCAGCAGCTGCAGGACCAAGACAGCTGTGACGACAGCTCCTCGCCCGTGTATGAAGAATACCAAGAGTCCAGCCATGATCTGGAACAAAATGAAGACACGGAGAGCCTTTATGATACTCTACCCCCAACTCGGCGAGCCTATGAAGGATATCCGTCCAGTCCCCCAGGGCTAAACCTGCACCCAGCTCAACTTATGCCCCCCCTCAGGGCTTGGGACTTACAGACAGAGGAATGGAGGGGATCACGGGAAGACCATGGAGGGCTTGGCTCTAATAGTCTGGCAGGTTCTGGGGATGAGTTAGAAAGACTACTGAACCTGGTGTCACTGAGAGCCAGGAGAGCCACACGAATAAACAGAGCCTCTACCAGATCTGAACCTGCAGCAGGCTGGGATGGGCTGAAATGAGCTCACGCTCAAGACTCATTAAAACAAACAGATTTTCTGTTCCTTTGCAAATCACAGAGTGGCGGTGATCCTCTCTGGTTACAGTTCACATTTATAATCTACTCGAACATTGGTCCACCACCTAAAAAAAATAATAATTGGACAAGAATATTAACATACACACTTTTATTATCCGACATTATTATCCTTGTGTAAACAAGCACTAATCCACCACCAATCCCCTGGCTCATTTATAAGCGGGAGGAATAAGAGGAAATATACGTGTCTCTTCACAGCTTCACCTGTGCTGCGATTGGCTCTGAATCAGTGCTTTTACATGTATTATTTAGACTCACTGAAGCAGAACATTTGGAGCTTGTTTTAGATCGCGTACCCCTGTATGTGCAAATTTTCAAATCATGTATTTCGTTCATCGCTGTGTCGGATCGCACATGTACTGGCACACAATTATTTTGTTAACTCAGCCGTGCAATACTTAATGCATTTATTATTTTTTACTGACACGCGCTCAGGTTTGTTTTGCAGGGAGCTTTTCGCTCGCATCCCACACAGAGACTGAGAGTATTAAGATTACCTGAGGTTGATACCGGGACATCTTTTACACAATCATTTAATTTTCCTATGTGGATTTATTTATTTATTCATATTTGTAGCTTTGCTTATGAGTTTCTTCATGAGCACATGCGTTATAGTTACCTGGCCTGTGTAGATATGATTAAATACAACACTAAGGATATATTTTTTTATTTACTCAATCGGCTGTTCTAAGTGTGTAGAAGGACACAGAGCTACTTATTAAAACACATTAATTTAATCAAAATGTACATAATGTCATTTGAATATATTGAAGCTTTAGCAGTGCTTCAGGGAGACTGAAGCCCGCTTTACACCTGGTGTTAACATGTGAAATGAATTTCGGGGCATTATGTGCTGAACGGCTTAGAGAATTGTGTGGACATGCAACCGTGAAGTACAGAATCACTCACCCAGGACATGTGCTCATGGTTGGCTCGCTGATAACGCAGTGTAAATGCTGCTGCATTCCCAGTTCACACACAACAAAGGGAATGCAAATGAAAATAAACTCCATGTAACGAAGCTTCGAAACAGCGCTGTTCTCTGAGAATATTCCTAGTTGACTCCTTGTTGGCTAGGAGTAATTACAGATAAACATATTCATAGTAGCTGTTCGGGTCATTTGTGGATTTTTAAAAAGGCACACCACGTGCACAAAAATGCACACACCTCTTCCCATGCACAAACTGGTATTTGTAAAGGAAGAATGTGTGGACCGTGTTCATGCTTCAGACCGTGACAGACCATCGTGAGGCAAGCCCGACAGAATGGAGAGAAGATGAAAA
The DNA here is from genome assembly GCF_013358895.1 of Oreochromis aureus. Lineage (NCBI taxonomy): Eukaryota > Metazoa > Chordata > Actinopteri > Cichliformes > Cichlidae > Oreochromis > Oreochromis aureus. Next base: position 16,203,006 of record NC_052951.1, on the reverse strand, counting down.
ATGAACCGAGACAGAAGTGAAGAAAAACAGCCAATTTGGCTGAGCTTGCATTCTCTGTTATCAATATATATATTTCCAGCTCATAAACACATCATCAATAACTTAGCCTCTGCACACCGCCACAGTGGATTTTAAATCAACCAGTCAACCTGTGATTGAAGTGCAGACTTTAAGCTTTAGTTCAAGGGATTTAACAAAAATGTGCCATTAATATTGTTTAGGAATTACTGCCATTTTTATAGACAATCGCCTATGTAGTTGGGTGGTTGACTGACAAGCAGTTTTATGGCCAGATGAGACCTGTTTCCTGTTTATTTCATTCAGTTCTAGATCTTTTATCTCCCTGGAGATGTTCTGTCAGATCTTCAAAGAGTCACTGTGATGGTGTACAGAAGCAAACACTGAAACATTGTCCAAATACTTATGGACCTACAGTAAATGTATATGTACATTTACAAATTTCACTGCACATTGTTATGTATGCTAGACTTGATCAGACCTCCTTTTCATGTTCTGCTTGTTCTTTCTCTTCTTCGTCATCTTTCTCTTATTATTGTTTTCGGTGTAATAATTGTGGGTGCTAGCTGTATATGATGGCCTGCTTTCCTCCTGTGATCTGATGTACTTTTTGCCTCTTGTTTGCAGTCTCCAGTTTTTTTTTTTCTGTCTCTTTTTGTTTTTACTTCTGCCAGGATCCTCTGCCCTGAACTTCTAGAGGTGAAAACTTTTTTTCTCCCATCACTAGTTTCTCTTATGTTCGTGATTCCAGAACTGAGATCACCAAATACACATTTTAATTACTCCACTACTCATATTAGTGTCTCAGTCTCAGATTTGGGGAAATTGCACTTCTTCTTTGCTGTGTTTTTTTCATTGTCATGTCTAATCACTGCTGGATTTATATGCAAATGAGGAATAAGGGAGGATTTACATCCATTCATTATGAAAGCTCTAAGTGGAAATCACGCACATGCGTAAAGTTTCGCTTTGATTGAGATTTATAAAAGAGCACCATGCGTAGGCACGGCTTTACAAATATGAGTAAAGGATTATAGATTCACTCGTAAATCTGCATAAACTTTTATGCATCTGGCTCCTGTCAGAACTAAAGGCCACCTTCATGTCACAGTTACCACGCTCATCATCTCATCTGGTAAACATGCCTTTGAGAAAATGCTCAGAAAACAATATATGTACATCAAATTGAAGGACAGAGTAGATGCTACAAAGTAAATGCAAGCCGTCTATGTCTCCAAGTATGTAGTGAGAATTCAAGGCCACACTTTTGTGTTAAATTAGCGCATTTGTTGTTGCAAAAGTGGTTTTCATTGAGTTGAAAGATACTGTGCCGATGGACTCTTTGGAAAAACCATAACATCCAGCAGTAACAGACACATACCAGTTGACATGTCTTATTGTGATCAGGTTTAGTTTCACCCTAATGTATTTTGTGTCTCATAATAACAGCGTCCATCTATTCATCCTCTCTATCCAATTCCTATTCAGATGTACTCTGTATTTGGGGCGCTGAAGCGTGCCACAGCTTGCACAAAGAAACATACCGGACAGGTCAGACTACAACATGGATAAACACATTCACACCTGTGGGCACTTTACAGTTTCCAGTTCACCGGGCCTGCATGTCTGCAGACTGTGGAGGGAAGGAAACCCACAGGAATACCGTGAGAGCATTCAAACTCAATACAACAGCTTCCACAGGCAGGGGTTTGCAACCCACAACCTCAGTGCTGTGAATCAACGCTGCTAACAACTGAGACATCTTTGCTGTCATGTTTTTATTCTTTATTGCCATCCACTGCAGTTGAATCATCTCGCAAACTACCATTCATTCCTACAGGATTAAAAGTTATTTCAGGTCACTCACATGCTGAAGCGCAGCGCTGCATGGGTGTTTGAGTGGCTGCGCATTAACAAGACTTGAAGAATGTTCCCCAATCAAGGAGATTCACGTTTTATCGGGAATGAGAGAACGAGAACGGCATTTGTCCTCGGGGCGAATGTGTAATGGGTGTGTTATAGCAGGTTAGCTAGATTTCAACCTAGACTATGTGAGATAAATAATCCCCATAAAATATTTAATCCTATCAAGTCAGTCTTGTCATGCCTCTTATGTTTTTCTTTCCCTCCCCACCGGAATCTGGCAGATTCATTTAGCGGAGCTTAAAGTTGTCAATGTCCTGGGAAGACATGAAGGCATAATAATGTCTCCTGAAAATGTAAAGTGCACAAAGTGTTTGATCAGTTAAACAGTAAATTTCATTCTGAAATCATCAGAGGTGATTTGAAAAGGCTGTTAGGATCTTGGCTTAGATTCTCTTGCCTGTATACACTGTCAACAGTTGAGCAGATTTCAGCATAATCTTCGCATTATGCCTTTTTGTTTACCTCAGGAACTGAATTATATGCTGACTTGAATAAATGTATCCGGCTTATTGTGTGGTACTCTTTGTTCCTGGGAGTTTATTTCCATACTGACCCATTGCGATGATGAAATTATGCAGACGGTGCATCTCTAAAAGGCATGTATCTGTGATTAGATAATCCTCTGGCTGTCTGCATGGAAATTTTTTAAGTCCTGTTCCTCGGGCATTGAAAAATGCGCCCAGAAAATATTAGGCACAATTTTCAGGCTTCTGTGCAGTTCCTTGTGCACTAATGCAGGTGGTATTACATGAAAAGTGGCACTGTACAAGAGCCAGGGAATTGTTGCAAGGGTATATTTTAAAATCTTACTGTGCACTTAATAATATTACTGCTACCATCTGCAAATGAAGTATGTTTTTTTATGACAACCTTTATCAAATATGAACATCTGGCATTTGCAATCGGGCAAGCACCTATAAGGAGACCTATTACCCTTTCCCTTAGTTTTGACACTGTTACAGAGTTGCCACACAGAAAAACAAAGTTTTGAATAATGAAGTGTGGTTATGTGTAAGTAAACCATAATCTCAGGTCTCAGACTCATTTAGAGTTTTCAACCCTTTTGTTTTTAGGGGGCACTCAGCTGGAGGAAAAGGAGTTAAAGTGCAGGTTGTTTCAGGTTGAGAATGAACTGAGGGCTCTACCAAGCCCCAGTGCAAGGTAAACAAGGTTTGGACACGTGGAAACATCAAGAGCCTCGGGTATCTGGGCATGCACATCTGCACCAGATTCAAATTAGAGCGACTTTAATGTCACAAGGTCTCCTACTGTTGAGTAGAGTGGCATTTCGTAGTAGCTTTATCTACATCACTAAAAGGTGAGCAATTAATTCTTGATTGTTGACAAAAAGGTTGAAGGCAGCCAGTCTGTGGCCCTAACTAACAAGGACACACACAAAGGAATCTTTGCGGTTTTTGATTATCCTCCCGACCCCCCGCGGAGTTGATACACAGACTTTCTCCTTGTTGCCATCCAAGCCTCCTCATATAAACATCACCAAGCTGACTACCTGCCAGAAAGCATTCCCATGGCAACCAGGCGTTCCCCCGATTGTGTTTTATTTTCTCTGGCACATACAACACATTTTGGCCAATTAAGTGTCGTGGAGGTATATATGTGTCTATGAAGGTACTGTATATATATGCAAATGCATCTTTTTGTAGTATTAATGCATGTTTTTCCCCTGCATGTCGCTCAACACAATATACATGACCTCAAAAAAAATAGCATGTTTTTATTTTTAGTTGCAGTGCCACGCAGGAGAGAGTTGTTTAGTAAAAGATTATCCACTCACCCACTCATGTGTGACAGATATATATGTAGGTGCTATGTATGCATGCACTGAGATAATGTGAAGTTACAAAGGGAGCATCACAGACTGTATATAAAAGATGGATGCCACCCACAGGTTAGTGAAGTCCTATTTACAAGTCTCAAGCTAAAAAATTATGGCTGTCACCATGTTGGTATTTGCAAATTAGACACGATGAGTGGAGGTCGATATGACTGAGAAACTGAGGGACACTGCAGTTGTCAATCATAAGGGAGGATTGCCTAAAACCTGCCCTGCTTTACCACCCTATGTGACTATCATGGAGACCAGAATTTATAAAGTTAAATCAGCAACACTTAAACTTAAATATACCATACCAATTATTTATTAAGAGCCTTTAAAATAAGTTGTCTTTGATGTCTACCAATCAGTCAAGTTTTATAATTTGGGATTTTCTCCAATCTTTACAGGGTCAAAACTATTCATACAGGCTCAGATGTATGCATACATTACAACTAAAACTTGTTTAAATATCCCTTAGAAAGTTATATCTCCACCAGATGCTTTTGGCAACCATCAATAGGCTTCTGGCATAATTCTGGCTGGATATTTAAATAAGTCGGTTTCCTGGCACCTACACAGCTTTTAACCCTGGACCTGAAATAGGATTGAGGTCGGAGCTTGAGGAAGGCCATTCCAGAAGCTTAATGTTAACCTACTTTATCCAGTCCTAGAGCAGATTTTGTTTGAGATCATTGTCCTGTTGGGACACTCTGTGGTGTCCAAGTTTCAACTGTCCAGTGGTTGATTCAATTTAATTCAGTTGTATTTATATAGTGCCAAATTACAGCAGTCGCATCAAAGTGCTTTATACTGTAAGGTAAAGGCCTTAAAATAATACATAGAAAACCCCAACAATCAAAACACCAACCCCCCAACACCCCCATAAGCAACCACTTGACAACAGTAGGAAGGAAAAACTCCCTTTTAACAGGAAGAAGCCTTCAGCAGAACCAGGCAGGGGGCAGCCACTTGCCGTGACTGGTTGGGGATAAGGAGAGGACAAAAGACACACTGTGGAAGAGGGCCAGAGATTATTAATAACTCATGTTTGAGGTGAACCTGAAGAATTCAGAGAATTTGACCACTGATACAAAGTTCCTAGTTAGCTTGTCCACGTGAAATTTTAATCAGAGTTGTCAGTTTTGGAATGGGGCTTCTGTCTTGGCTGGTAACCTTTCAGTCTGCTATTCTTCTTGGATTCACTTCAGTGAGATGTTTTGATTTTCCAGTTGTTCTGAATATTGGTCAATGAAATGAGTACAAATGCTTTTTACAGTCACTATAGATGTATGCTGTAGAAATATTCCACCCTGGAAAAAGAACAGTTCAAATTAATCATTAAAAGTTAAACATTTTTCATAATATTCATGTCCATCATCAGTGTATTTAACCTTCTGACCACAAATGCATGGTCTGATTGCTCTGAAGGAAACTCTCAGTTATCATGTAGACTCTCCTAGACTGGATTTAATTTGTTTAACCAAGTGATACACTGCATTTTATCATTTCAAGCTCCATATCTCAGAACCAGGAGAGGTCCAATTTCAGCACTCCCATCATCCAAGACACCAATATGTGCTTAGCGTAGGTATCAACCACAGCTAATCTAGCTAATGTTAACATCTGTTTGTTTAACTCCTATACTGTGTGCTAACATTGTGTGCTCAATTACACACTTTCCTGTTCTGCTTGTCACTAGACTGTGCAGGCATGAAAGAGTGACACAAACTGCATCCACAAATGTCTTTACTTTTATATCAGTCAGTTTCTCATCACTGCTAAAGTTCTGACTTTAAAACATTTAAGTTGTCAGACAAAATTAACGTTCACACCACTTTAAGTCTTGGCTGATGTGTGATTATTGCAAGATTCACATGTTAAATGACCACTCAGGGATAAAGGTGAAAGGACATCCTTGCAGGAATGCAGACATTAAATAATGAAAACGTATGTAGTATTTCCCCCCAGATAAATATAAGCCCATTAAGGGCAGTTTTACCAGATGCCAGATGTCCCTGGTGAAATAACTCTAATATTTAATCAAGTTGTACAGCTGTTTTATTTGTTTTTAATTAAATTTTTACCTTATAATCCATGTATCACATACTATTTTCTACTGATGGTCAACTGCTGACTGTGTTTTATCATGCAGAATTTGTACAGCTGTGCATGCTCATCTACCGAAGGCCCATTGTGAGCTAGGAAAAAACGTTCAGACATTTTTGCAACCAGCCCTGTGTTGGCTAACAGAAACAATGCAGGCTTAAGGCACTTCCGCACTGGCTTCACTTTTCAGACCCAAAAGCTACATTCATCTTTTATGCACAATCTCTGGGAAGACTGCATGTCTGCGCGCTTTAGCTTTGGAAGAATAAGAAAGAGTATCTTAAAATTGTTTTCTTTGAAAGAGTATTTGCAACGTGTGCATTTTACTATATACAGCTATAGCAGTGTTTCCATGAAGGCAGTCATTTTGCCAGTGTTACCTTTATTTTTTTAAACTGAGGATATCATTTTTGAGTGAAACGATTCATATATCTTTTAGTGAATGCCAGTTTGTGTCAGTGCAATAGATGGAAATAGCTCATAGTTAAATGCTGCCTGGCTTGTTCCAGCTCTGTTTTCTCTCCCTGCAGGAACCGTGAACCACAAAAGACTCAAACAGGTACAAGGCAGAACTCAAGGGAGACAAATCTCTATTTTCCTCAGCCCAGGAAAAATTTATGCGCTACAGTGTAAAGTGTTCATAAAACTTGATGAAACTTGTCACTGTGGGAGACATTCTAAAACTTCTATTACCAACTTTACAGCCTAAAAATAATCAGCCTGTTTTGCTCCCTAATGTGATCACAACACCTGAATTTATGTTTCCTCTATTACCCCTGCCTGTCGTAACAAGGCAAAACAGAAAATGAGATTTTATCAATTAGCATAATATGCTAAACATTTCTCAGGTGAGAAAGCCAGGTGTCTCTAAAAAGGGGAAGTGGTATGTCAGCTTTTTCTGAATTATTTCCTGTCTTCAATGTAGGTCTTTACTGGAAGAAGAAAAAATATAGGGGTAATTACCCACAGGACATTACTCTGATGTGCATAACCTTGCGCAACATTACTACTGCCTCTAGCTCAGTATGAGGTGCTGAGAATAAACAACAGGAATGTAAACACACACCACAAATGTCCCTGCGCTGTGGTAAAAGAGAGGTGAAACAGTGCAAGCAGTTTATTCGTCCAGATTTAGAGCTCATTAAATTATGGCGACAAAGGATTGTGCAACATGTTCCAATAACTTACACCGTCTCTCTGACAAACTTGTTTGATGACCATCCCACTTGTTTAGCGTATTCCAAGCATGCTGGCTCTCCTAGTGACAGGCACGGGGTCAAACTAAAGGCAAACATGAGGGGGTGTGAGGGAAACAAGAGATAGAAAAATAAACAAAAAGTGACTGTTGTGTTTATTCATCGTGCATCAGGGGACACTGATGAGGACCTGCCAGTCCCTTTAGCTCTGCTGGCTTTTCATTGGACCAGCTGGCATTTATACCACAGAGTCAGCTAAGCCACTTAAAACCGCTTTCTACCCCCACATCTCCTATTTTTCTTCCCTTTCCTTTCTGCTCCTTTTTTTTAACAATGAATTTCTTCATGATCTTTCTGGACACAGCAGGGAAGAGAAGAAATGGACAGAAGGATGAAAGGATGTTACATAAAGGAGAAAGGGATTGAAAGATAGACCATGTAAGAAAGGCAAGAGATGAGTAGAGTGGGAAAAATACGAGAGATTACCATTCCCCAGTTCTTGCTTATTGAGGGGTAGCTGTGTGGGTGATTATAAATCCACGCTGTTTCTCAGTAACACCGGGATTACACACCCGGCCAGACCTAATCTATGTGCCTAACATCTGCCTCTGATGACACACAAACACACTGGCGCGTGCACCAACGCACACACACGTGTGCACACCAGCATGCAGACACATACCTGCACGCAAACCCACCCGTGAGCACAGTGATTACAAACGCAGTCAGTGTCTGGAGCAAGTTCATCTCATGTATTATATACTTTAATAATATGAGTATGATCTGACAGAACATGCCTGCATGCTTAAAACAAGGCAACAAGGGGAAGAGGGGAAATGGAGTGGGACTAGGTGACGTGTATACACATGTGCGGGGATACGAAGTCACATCAGAAAGCTGCTCTCGGCCGTGTAGGAAGCTGTTTACCAGCTCTATCCCATCACTACCTTCCCCCTGCTGTTTTAAGAGATTATTACTAAGGCAATCCGCTGGCATATGCCTGCAAAACTGCTATGTGCGAGACAGGGATGTTAACCATGCACTTCATGTCCTTTATTGGATTTCCTTATGTGATGAAAGTGCATAAATACCATTGGATTATGTCACATTTACACAACATTAAAATACAGTAATTGCCTCAAACTTTGGGACATTTCTTTGGCGGGGAAGATTTCCCTCTCTTGGCCACTTACTGCAAACTATACAAAGACCACAGAAAAAGCTGAATCCCATTTTCCGGGATATATTTATTTTACCCTTCATTCATCTTGGCTCGAGCCCTAATATGCTGATATGCAGGGGCCTTCAGTGTTAAGCTGTTGGACTGCATTACAACACTTCCCAGTTTGTTCTGATCTTGTAAAAAACTGCTGCCTTAAAGAGAGGTGAGACAGAATGATGGATCAACATGCTGCTGAGAAATATGGCTGCATCATGGGCTTCAGAGCTCAGCTTGTTATCTTCTCTGGCTCTAAGGAATTGGTACGCTGTCACCTTTAAGATTGCTGAGATCTGATTTAGCTAAGAAGAAGGCTGGCTTGTGTTGTGCTTTGATCATCAGGGTTTTTTTTTTATGCCAGCAGAATAAGCATCTAGATTTGCTGATTTTGCTGCAACTTTAAGACTTTTATTAGGCCCTTGTTAAACTATGCAAGCGTGAAACGCCTTTGCTAGGAACCTTTACAGTCCATCTCATGACTCAAATGTAAGAACAATAAAAACACACTAAGATAAACACAGAAACATGTCTAGAAGACAAAAGGCGAGCTAACACCTTATTAATAATGATGAAGTAAGAGCGTCAACCTCTTCCGGTTTAACCTTTGCCTCAGTTCCAGTTTTCAAGCTGTGGTTTAAAATGATAATCTAACAGCATAAATTCCAAATCCAGATTGTACCAAAATCTCTTTACGCGTTATTTGGCTCAGGAGCCGTTTCCACAAAATTTCCCACAGGATTTTTAAGCTTATGAGCCCATAGCTCTTTTTTAAAAGGTCTTTGGAGTGATCTTTCCTATGAATTATGGTTGAAAAATACAAAGCAGTAGACACAAGTACAATAATAACCAGCCACACCTGTGAATATTTGTCTTTTTAATTACCATTACTGCCTGTACCAAATTCAGTGATATGTAAAGCTTAAAATTGAATTTATGCATTTAATAATTGTCAAAAATGAGTGAAAATTTCAATCTAATTTTTTTTGCAAAGTCAATGAAATTCATCCTCTGGGACCACATGTGTGACTCCAAAGTTTTAGATCTCCAAATCTGTTCTCAAAAACACTGAAGACTAGTTTGGCTATTCTTATTTTCCCACATCTTTAAACGTCTCGGAAACAACAAAAAGCTTTCAGTCCCATCCTAATATAATGATGACATGTTTGTATGTTCAGTATGTCTGTATGTACCCGAAATGTTTGGGCCAATGAAACTTTGCAAGAACTTTGTCACACATACAGCAATTCACTACGCGTTTGCGTTTTTTAAAAAGATTTATTATTGACATTTATTATAAATCTCTCTTCTCTTGATTTTCATATATATTATGTTCATTTCATCATAACCCTGCAAATGAAAATGTGATGTTCAATTTTTCTTTTGCATTTGTTTCACCTTCAGTGTATGTAGTCCATACCTTACTTCACACACACACATGGGTGCATATATTTTTGGTTTTCTCTCGCTAAATGAGCAGCACTTCCTCCAAACCTGTTGTCAGTTGTGTTACTCAAAGATTAGATTGTTTATACTCATGAATACAATCCAATTATGGTTACACTTGTTATATTCATTTCAATAACTCTCAAAACAACATAAAGTATAGACTCTATGCCTTTCCTTTTCTTTACACCTGGTACCTCAGACGCTTGTTTTCATGGCACCATCTGGTAATTTCCAGAAAACTCTCTGCGGAATGGTGGCTTGTGTTAGCAAAGACTGCGTTATCAATATTAATAAGCCATGTTGTCATGTAGAGTACAGCACAAAGAACACGGCCATATGGAGACGCTACTGTATGTTACTGGCTCTTCTAGAGGGTTATGCTAAAACCCACTTTCTTTGGTGAGATTCTCAGTACATTATTCATCTACATCCTCATTTCTGCGCTTATTCCCACAACATTAGGCTACACTGTCATAAGTAAGTGCTAAAGATTTTTTTTTAAAGAGTATATATCAAAATAGGACCATTTATGGATTCAGATTGGGTCATAAATTGTAGGGCACTTGCTTCGTTTTTATTAAAAAAAACCCCAGCTAAAACATCATTATAATCCTGGGTTGTTTTGGGGGTTTTTTTACCTTAAAAGCCTTTCTTAGTGTTGTTTTTACTCAAAGGCTTATATGACAAAACTCAGAGGTTTAAGGTTACACATCACCGTGCTGTGCTGATAAAGGAGTTTTCCTTGTAATTAAGAATGCCTTGAAGTTTGTTTTTTTTTTTTAATTTTTTAAGTGCTTAAGATTATCAAAAGTTCCTTCAGAGCAGGCGAGCACTGTAATACATTAGCTTGAGATTCAGAAGTCTGTGAAGCACAGTCAGCACAGTCTTATCGGGGATTTGCAGTTTCAATTAGCAGATTTAGATGTTTTGTGGTCTGTACCATCAAGGCTATAGATTTTTTTTTTCCTGGTGTGAGTAATATTATAAATTCATTCAGTCACTGTCCCTTCTATCGAGTTTATTTCCATACTCAAAGCGTATGATTGCGTGCCCTGACCTCACTTGCCAGAGCTGTCTGTCTCCTGGTCATCACATCAGGCTCATGTGGAACTCATCATACTGCTTTGAGGATGACACTGGGCTGCTCTAATCTGTTCCTGCTGCTGTGCTTGAGGGCATCAGGGTCATCCATTCGCCCAGCAGTGAAGAGTTAAACAAGTGGAATGGCACTGTCCTCAATGTGTCACCACAAGTATTGATGACATATGAATCCACCAGATCTGATGGAGAGGCTGACTGCACTGTTGCAACCAGTTACCCGTGTTAAGGATGAATGGGTTTAGCCTGCAACCTCCATTTACTGTTACTGCACTGTGTACAAAGTGAATTATAGCTTAGAGTCCATAAGTGGCACTCAGCAGAGACACTACTAAAGGATATTGGTTCAATCAATAGTGCACTGTATTTGCAAATGAAAGGCTTCAATTATATAGCCTGGCTCCAGCTGCATGAAAATGCTAATTTTAATACCCTAAAAGCCAACAGCATATTTGTACTTGCACACGAATAACTTCAGACAAAGAAAAAACAATCATTACATTTTCAAATTTGTCGTTTGACTACGACGCATGCCTCACACAAGTCTGTGTGTGCTGACTGGACTTCCCATGCCGACCCACCGCTGTGTGTACACTTAGAGCACCACCAAGCATTGTGCTGAGATCAAAGACAGATTCTGGGATGTCACGCTGGGGATAGGCAGAGGGGAAAATGAGGGAAAATCTTTGTTTGCACGCATGCCTCGGCAAAGTAGGTTAGGAGATGAAGAGAGAAAGTCAAAGACGGCAAGAGGTGTGAGAAATGGAGAGGCGCATAAAGCCCAGTGGAAGGCACAAACGTTGTTTGTGAAGCCGTGTCTTCTCCGTGCTCAGTCTGTGGATTTGATGTTTTGCCACAGTGCCGCCTCGCCACGGACAGCGCCGGTTGCGTCGTAGTTCAGAGCATGGCAAGGACAACACAGACGGTCAGGGAAGGCAATATGTTCACGCGTGTGTTCCCAGAACAGCAAATTAAATGAGAAGGATTCCGCTGGCGGTGCGATGATTTGACATTTTTTTTAAAAATATATATATCTGAAGAAATAGCCTTCTTCTTTCCCGCGTGGGCACATGCAGGAGGAGACTTAGAGATGCCAGCCAGCAACCCGGGGACACTTGACGAGGATGGAGATTTAAAATATGAATGGACTGGACCTTATCTGGAGGACTATTTTCTGAACGACAAATAATTTGCATTCATTGCCAGAGAGGAGGTGTGGCACCGCCGCGTGTCCGAGCTGCCCGTGGCACGTGGATGGATGACTTTTGTGCGAAGATAAGAAAGAGCCGAGAGTACGTGTAACTTTATATGCCACACGTGATTCCCACACAATAGCCCGGCAATTCATTCCCATCGCCTTTAAGTGGCACACTCGTTGGGCTCTTGTGGAACTCGAAAGGGTGCGCTTAATGTTTCGTTTAGGACACGCCGGTACCGACGGTACCTGCGGGACATAAATTTACAGCGGCGATTCAAAAGCAGCTCGGGCTGTGGGCCAGTGATGCCGGACACATTAACACTTGTAAAGAACCGGACAGAGCCACGGCTGGGGCAGCTAGATCGCACCCTGGCCACAGAGGGGACCGCCCGCCCCGCCTGGGTCATTGCAATCCTGGCCAGTGTTTTGATCTTCACCACGGTGGTTGACGTGCTGGGGAACCTGCTGGTGATCATCTCGGTGTTCAGGAACCGCAAGCTGAGGAACGCGGGTAGGAGCTTTTCCCCCAATTCCGATAGTCTGAATGGACGCAAAGGTCGCACAAAGTCAAACCACATGATCAGTGATCACAGAACTAACAATACTTCGCCATTTACCCAGATGGAAAAGATGCAACTTACTGTAGTCTAGCGAGAGTTTGCATAATGATGTAGGTTACGTAGGCAATGCTGAGTGTGACATCTGCTCGGGGGTGAACACTGGTTATATAAAATCTTGTTTTTGTTTCACCCCGCACGTTTCTTAATCTCGGGCTGCTTCTGCGCATTTCTTTAACCCATTGACCTCAGAGAGCACTTAGCCTCACCGTGCCACTGCCATCAGAGCAACAACAAAAGAAATTACTCTAGTAAACTGTGCACTTTATATGCTTTACCTTAAAAAATATATATAAAAATCAGTGACTAAACTGAACTGACATTAGGTACTGTCCAATTTAAACTGATTCCTACTTTTGGATTTTTAACTTGATTTCAAATTAAACATCTTAGTAAAGCTTAGTTAATACATTGATGGTGATTAAAAGCTGCCAGGCATATGGACAGGAAGCTTACAGTAGGTGCAGATGGGCACAGAAATGATACAGGCACAGATTTCACCTGTGCTTCAAGTTAGGGAATAGTATGTTCAAGTAAATGTCTTGTAAGATGAATTAAGCTGCCACTGGAGCTCTTATTGATAGCTTGCACTGTTAAAGCTACTCTGACAGTCTGGCATCCCACTTTTCCCACACTTACACGCTCTACTAGTAAAGTTCACTGGCACTCTGAGTCACACTTACTATGAAAGGGCTGGTTAATAAGCAGAGGAGTCCCTCTGAAAAGCTTGCTATAATGGTGTTGATGAACTTATTTTGTTGCGAATGTAATAAATTATCATGTAGGCGCCTCTGCATGCAGGACAAAAGTACTCTTGGACCTCTAATTCAGCCAATTATAAATGAAATGAATAACTGCAAATTTTTAGTGACTCATTCAAACTTTTAATGCGACTGGGTTTCTCCCTAATTCCCCCTATTTATTACAAGCTTGAGACGCTTCTTTTGTGAACTGAAAACTAATATTTTATTCTAATGGAAATTTTAAAAAATGCTTAAGAACGAGACTGATATTAAAAACTTGCCAAGATGGATATTTTATGCAGTGAAGTCTGCCACACAGTGCTGACTGGCTATTTTGTGCTTTATCAGGCAACAATTAGGGCAGGAAATATGCATTTATTTGCATAATCTGTAAATCAGCAACTATTTTTCAGCCAGTAGGAAGCAACCAGGACTCATTTTTTCCCCTTATTAGTCAATAGGAAAAATACCCTTAGGATTTATCAAAGCAACTACAAACTTTCATTGAAGCACGTAATGAAGTTGCCCTGGCTTCTCATGGAGACGTGTCTTATTCCATTTGGGCGTATTCTCTTTCACTCAGATGGACACAGTGATCACTGGAGCATTTGAATGCAACCCTGTCTTCAGATTCAATTTTTTTAAATGGAGGTTTAGGTTAGGTTCATTGGATTCATAGTGCTAAATTTTATCAAGGTTATGTATTTATTGAAGCTGTCAAGAAGCAGAATTCAGAAAATTAAGAAGTAACAAGTCGGGTGCCAGCATGCATAACTTCTTTTAGCAAAACATGACCTATAGATATCCTCATAATCACTATCTTATTAAACTTTACACACAGTGACACAGCATTCAGAGGATTTAAATAATCAAAATGAAGGCTTCCCACTTGTTGAGAGAATAAAACAGAGATTATAGCCTATTAAAGAGAAGGTTGGCTGCCGCTGTAACCACAGAAAACGTTGGATATCTTCATCTCTGCTGTTTTCCCACAGTGACTCAGGCATTACTTTGATGGAACCTTTTTGAATATAAAGCATGATCAGTCTTTGGTGTACACTTGGGAGAAAATCTGCAGTTAGTGCATGCAGTCAAGTGCCCCCAGTGAGAATAAAACATTAACTGTCATTTGTCCAGTGGAAATCTCTCACATAGGCTTTTAAATGGCTTGGATCTTCTGGAAAAGGGGGACTAGGAGGCATGATCCCACCAAATGGTTTAATAGTCAATCTTTAATTGTATAAAATGCGCATCTACAATTCCAACAACAACAACTGCTTGTACAAGGACAGTCGGCACATCTTGTGATTAATCACATGCCAGCAATTTCCCCATGTACACCCACTAGCATAAGACAATATATCAAACGCTTGATTAAAAATTGCTTAATTTCTATTCAAGATATTCTTGGATGGTAGGGGTTAGTCTTCCCATATATTTTTGTTTTCTTCTTCTTTTTGGCCACTCACATGGTGCATATTTCTGCCTTAAAGCTGATCTCTCTCAACTGAGACAGCCCACTCAGCAGTTCAAAAACCACACTGAACCCACGATGGTGAACTCGAAGGATGGCTCCTGTAGATTGAAATAACCCACTCGACAGTTTAGATGGGAAAACACCTGACCTAACAGTGGTATATTCACAGTCACAGCAGGAGCAGGAGGGTAGCGCACGATTGCTGTCATTGTTGTCATGGCTTTGCATAAGTCTCCCCTGTGGCAGTGAACAAAGTATACTGACAGCCGAGAGTAATTTTTCATAAGATGCTTGGTTGGTGATTGACGACTAGCTCTCACCAACCCACGTATATGATGTATGCATCCCCATAGAAAATTGTATAGTAGAGACTCATTATTCTTTGGCTGAAAAGGCATCAAGATATCGGCTATTCATACAAATCAGAACTTGGAAGCACATTGTTAATGCAACCAGTCCGTGTGTGGAATGCGAAGTGATTGCGCATTAACTTCTTTCCTGTCAATTATCTCTGTGTCTTGTCTGTTCAGGCACCTCCATGTTAAACTTTCTCCCTCTCATCATTGGCTATTGTGTATGGACAAGCAGGTGGCAAAGGCACACAGTCACAAGCCAGTAAAACTAAAGTTTTTATTCATATGAAATCACTTGTTCAGGAAAATACAGTTAACTAGAAATTGTAACTGTAATATTGTGCAGTTTTGTAGGAATGTGTGTGTTCGCACGGAAAAGCGCCTGCTGTACTTGTGTGGGGCAGAGGCTTTTGTCGCCTGAGATTTGTCTTTGAAGGCACTTAGGTGTTGCAAGCCTTCAAAGAGTGTTAGACAGGATCACACATTACAGAGACTCTCTTCAAAGAGACTTTATTTACATCATATCTCCTCCTGCTTCTCTCATTCCCTCTCTTGCTACGTTCTAAAACTCACTGCTTGCACAAAAATAATGCTTAAGTATTCCTTAGTTAATACTTGGGGGAAGCAAACACCCTTTACCCAGTGCAGTTTTACACAATTTGCTTTCAGTCTACCTCTAAACATCGAAGCGAACCGTGAAAACCAGTCGTAATCTGTCTAAATCTGTGTTTTTGTCTGAATTTGTGCTCGTGTGAACTTATGTCAGTGTCCATTTAAAAGTGTGCACATGTAAGTACAGTCCAAATCAATGTATGAATGAGGTGCTCTTATTTTGCAGCTGTATCCAGGTTAGATTAAAACCTCTGTACCCAGGGTAGACAGGTATCCCACTATAAACTAATGGCTGCTGTGGAAATCTGAAATGAATGTAGGTGCACACAGGCTGGTTACCTTTATGAGTTTTATTTACCTTTGCACAGCAGTTAAGTAAGAGTACAGACAGCATGACAGCAGTCTAGATGCTTTTTGAAAAAGCAGAATTATAAACAGTAAATCAGATGCTGAAAGGAAAGTTGTCTGCTATGGTCACAGCATACTCATAACTCATACATCAACATGTGTTTATATGAAAGAACAAACTAATACGGAGCCTTCTATTCTGTAAGTACAGCTTTACACAGAAAGTTAGCTGAATCTGTAAACTCTCCATTACACTGAAACAATGGAAAAATGGTGTCAGGCTCATAAATGTTGTAATTTGATTCCACATATTTACTGTATCACTGAATTAGTAGCTCATATAATAATGGCTTTAAAAATAATAAATGCATCAGCAAAGTGTGAGGATGTTTGTCCATGTGTGACATGCATGCAATTACATTTTTCAATGGCACTGTGGTATATGGGTTTGTATACCTGAATACTGAATAAATTAAGATGGAATATCAGTCCTGAAAAAAAGAGATTTTCCAACATCACATCATGGTTGCCTCTGCCAATGGTTGGACAGCTCCTGAGATCCACAGTCACCTAAGGTGACTTATCAGGGAGCCAGATACCAGAAGCCAGAACAGCCATGCTACCAGAAGGTGCTGAGGCTGTCTACTAAAAATGCTGTCACACACAATTTGCTGCTTACACAACCCTGAATCAAAAAAATTCATGGGCAGGTGCTTCGGACTGTGGAAATTGGTATTTTGTCGACACTGTGTGAAGTCAACCTCTATACACAGTGCCCAAGAAGAAAGCCATTGTTTACAAAATGGCACAAAGGGCACATAAAAGGAAGCCTGATGAATATTGGCAACACACTTTTGGCAATATGAAACCAAAATGAATTGTGCAGGATTTTTGGCATGGGTCTGGCCAAGACTACCACAGTGACTGCATAATGCTGATGGTGAAACAGGGAAGTTTGGGTGTGCTGCTAAGGGATGCATGTGCAATTACATTTATAAATGGCACTGTGGTTTACAAGTTTGTATACCTGAATACTGAATGAATGATGATGAACTATAAATCCTGAAAAAAAGGAAAGATTTTCCAACATCACAATCATTTCAAACACACATGAAAAAAGTGAAAACTGTGAGCTGGCCAAGTATGTCTCCTGATTTTAATGTATTATAAGAGCTGAAAAATATTATGTCCGGAAAAAAATCTACAGATTTATGCAAGGTTGATATCATCCGTGGCCAGGAGGAATTGAATTTTTACTGAAATAAAAACCCAGATGTAAATAATATTAAGGAAATAAAAGAATGAAAGCTTGGGAACAAGTTGTGCAGTGCAGTCTAGTGCCTCCCATCTGAGCCAGGAATGTCAGCGAGAGCACTGCTGTTCCAACTGCATATAGAGTACTTCACAACTATGTTGTTGGGAGTCTGAACTCCCAAGCTGAACTCATCAAGCTTAAAGTTCCAAGAATGCCAGTCTGAACTTGGCATACACCATATTGAGAATGGCCTTGGGTCTTTTGGTCCCTCCCCTTGATGGTGCTGAAGCATTCAAACCACCTCTCAATATACTCTATGCCTTTCTGTTTGTCTGTGTTGCATCTACTCTTATTCTTAATTCTACTACTGCTCTGTCATAGCTTTGGTGTAGTTGGCTGTTTTTACAATTATAAGACATGAAAAAATGATTAAAGAATGACTTTAGAGAGAGAGAGAGAAAGGTCAAGCCTGTAAATTTACTATTACTCTTGTGAGATACTTTTGAAAGCTCAGACACTTGATTGCAAAGGCAAACGTCTTCCTGACTTTGGAGCTGACCGGTTTTTGTGGCCATGATTAGGGACTTGGCCACAAATGGGTGCGCAGATGCTCTATGTAGTGGTTATGAGTTGTCTGAGAAGTTTGCAAATAGGTCTGCATGAGTGATGTAAGAAATAAGATGAGAGACAGAGAGAGGACTTCTGTTAAGCTGCTAATGGACAACCTCAGCTTTTTAGTTTACTGGACAGTTCCCAAGTCTACACTCCACATCTTTACATTTTCAGGCATTCAGCTGACACTTTAATCCAGAGTGTCTCCCACTGAATAAGTATGGGGGATTTCTGTGTCTTGTGCAAAGACATTTTGACAGGACATACAGCTGTTGGCAGACTATTGCAGACAGTCTCTCCGAATACTAACGCTGTCCTGCTGTCCTGTCTATACTGATAATTGTTACCAGATGAGCATTTAATGTCAATCTGAGCAATAGGCTGTTAACAGCTATGACATACGGTGATTTTAAGAGAACTGAGACTGACATCCCTCCTTTTTGTACAAAGAAGAAAGTAAAAGAGTTCCATTATGCATTCACAAGTGATTTGTTTGATAAATGCTGAGAATTAAGCTAAGATATATGAACACACAGTGACGCATTCAGTTATTTTCAAAATATATCATCCAACTTAGAATAGATATGAAAATGTAATATAACCATTTTGAAATTGTTATTATAAATGCAGGCAAACACACACACACACACACACACACACACACACACACACACACACACACACACACACACACACACACACACACTTGCTTGCCCCTTCATTATAGCCCTTATTTCCTGCTTCATTTGTTTCTTAACCATAACCTACTGCTTCCACACTTATGTTAGCAGACTTTCATGAAGAACACTATGTACATTCTTACTTGTGTAGTGTGGAAACTTGCACATGGTAGTGGTCTCACCTCACACACAGCAAGCTTTTTGGAAATGAACTGAAATGTTTGCCATTTTGACCTTGTGATGCCTCTGATCACATATAATAACTACTGAAGCTATTAAGGCTAAGGTAACAATGTATAATGTCACCCATATACACAGATAGGTAACACTTTCTGTTACAGCCCAGCAATGATGTGCTATTAGTGGGGTGATAAGGTGGAAACAAGAAAGTAATAACATGGAAATAGGAAATTATAACAAAAATGGTTTTAATAGAATAATATTACATAGAAGATTATTTAATTGAGTGATACAAGGTCAGAACCTGGAGAAAGTAATGTTGAAACAAATATATGTTCATTTAATAAAGCAATAAAGTGGTAATATCTGTGCATTTGAATTTTTATATATTGACTGTATGTAATAAAGTTGTAATATCAAAGTAATAATTCATGATTTAAAAAATTGGATTGTGTTACCATATTATAATGTTGGAATTAATACTGCATTTTGTCCCCAGTATCCTTTCAATTTGAACTTAACAGGTTAAATATTATATTTAATGCTGTGGCTTATTACCATGAAGCTTGTTGCCTAGAAGACCTGTGGTAGAAAACTAACATTGTAAATGTACAGCTTCCCTCTAAAAGTAATCAGGGTATATAATGTAAGTATGACTGAGTGATAAATTGAATTTAAGCATCTTTGAATGTATATATGGCTAATTTCCTTCTAATTACATAAACAATACTTCTTTCCTCTAGCTTAAAAGATTTAGTTAGTCACAAAATGCTTACCATGTCAAACTAGACTTACTATTACTTGGTCATTATTTGGTTATTATATATATTGGTATTTAAGTGGTAATACCTTACCATTTCCCTATTATTACATTATTGCTTCCACTATTACCACATCATTACCAAGCTGTAATATAAAGTGCAACAATAATATCAAAGCCTGATAAAATCGTGCCGGTCATGGTTAAGTTTACACTCTACCAGTGAAATGGCAAATGTACGTATAAAAGTATGCAGTTTAACTTCTACCTAAAACTTTAGCTACGTAAAATTTCCCTTACTATGATCCAGCATCTCATCTCTCGTAAGATTATATAGATTTTAATATTCCATTCATTGCTTTAAAAAAATACAGTAGTTAGGCCCTTCTTTTCAAACAAGACCCAGTAGGCATCTTTAGATCCTTGGCTCATTTTCGTTCCTCTCATAATTTATGCATCCAACCAAGGTTTTTTGCCATGGGGGCACTTGGGTGTTTGATTTTAATTCATTAAAATCAAAACAGGAGATAAGCAAGCTGAACAGGTTGTCAGTTCAATCAGATTTTGTTTAATCCTGAGAAGCTTTCTCAGCTTTCTGGAGTACAGATTTTGAAAAAAGAAAGTTCTGAAAAGGCAGACAGCTGAAGGTAGATTCATAGCATTCTCCCAACCACCCTAATGGAACCTGTACAACAGAGAAGCTGGTGAAAAACAGGCAGAGAGGTAGCGATAACAGAGCAGATGAAAACGGGGCAATGTTAAACTGTAGCTCAAAAAGATTAAGAGAAGATTTTAGATGCAAAACTCTGTTGCTATTTTTATTTGAAATAATTTGTTTATTTTATATTAACTTATTTGGAAACATGCATCTTACATCCCATTGTGACAAATATTAGCCACTAAGTGTAGTTCCTCATGTAATTTCAAGTAGAATCCATAGGGGAGACGAGTTACCACTGATCTATAAAGAGTGCCTATGGGGCTTCGGGGGATTTTCTGTATGTGTGCTGGGCTTTGGCATATAATTCTTTCATCATTCGGATTCTCTGTTTCTCTTTTTTTTTTTTTTTTTGTCCGACTCAGTGAGTATTTAGGCAGAAGTGAAGGTTGGACATGACTGCTGGGGATGTTTTCTGCAGCATTAAGTGCTCTGGGAATCTACTTCTGCCAGAGCTGTGCCCAGGCACTGTCCTGTCTCTTTTGGGTGAAGCATGAATTCTGTAATTCCCTTGAACGCAGACAGCTGGATAAAGGAAACAGGAGGAGCTCAGACCAGCTAGATGGAGAGCAGCAAGCAGACAGAAAGCAAGAGAGAGAGAGGGACGCGAAAGGAAAGAGCGGTTTAGAAAGAGCTCAAAAACAGAAAAATGATAAGGACACGGGCTATGAAATACAGAAAGACAGTCCAGTGTTTAGATAAGAGACAAACAGGACTGAAATCCCTTGCTATGGAAAGTAGGAGAGTGATGTTGTGTTTCAGAGGCGCAGCCAAGACAATGTAAGAACTACTGTCATGTGTCATCAGAATCACCCAGCTGTTATCAGTACTTTGGTGCTGAGATGGGGGATGATTCAGTAGTTTGCATGAAGGCGCGCACGCGCACTAAGCAACTGACAGAACAATCTCCTTTAACCTCAATAACCATGAACATGATAGATTGACCCATTTAATCTGTAAAGCAAGTGATTGTTAATTTCATTTCTTTACTCCTTATCAAATCCTGTAGTGTCTGCCGTATCACAACCCCCACCCCCACCCCAACCCCACCCGTATCCATAATGCATGCATTGTGATAATTTGAAGTGCATTATGTAACAATTTCTCAAAACCTTCAGGCAGCAGTGGGTGAAGAGGTGGAAGAAGCAAGGGATTTGCTGCAAGAGAAGGAGGAGAAAGGAAGCGAAAAGAGGAGGGAGGTGAAATAGAGAAGCCCTGAAAAATCAAGGGCAATCTAGGATGAGAAAATGAGAATAGGATAAAGGAGGGAAGTGTTGCAAGGATGCGCAGAGCAGTATTCATGCAAGCAACTTCGAAACAAGACAGGCAAAATGTTTGTTTGTGGCAGCAAAGGAGACAGTGGAGGGGGACTGACGCCTCTTTCTAATCCACACTTGGAAGCAGCCCTGCAGAGAATAAGATAAAAATGGTCAGTGTACATAAAAGCTTAAAAGGCCAAGTGTGAAAAACACGATACTGTCTTTAAATGTGGCTGGGAAGCCTTTTGAGTCTTTGTTTGACAAAGCCAGCAGAGACATGCGAAAAGGTAGGTGGACAGAGAGGGGAGGTGGCATACAGCAAGGGGCCTGAGGCAGAATCAAGCCCAGACCGCTGCAGGACACACCAAGGCTTCTGTGTATCCTTGCACACTCATCCAGGAGAGCTTTTATCTAATATCACATGACTACAACAGTTTGTGTCCATATAAAAGTGGTAATTTTTTTAATAAAAAAATAACTAAAATCCCTAATAGCACAACTTGTATCATAAAGAAATCATAGCAAAATGCACAAATTAAAATGTATAACATCTACCCATTTCCAAGCGGTAAACCCTGGTGCTGGTTAAATCGTTCAAACACGTGTCTTGTGTCTTTTAGATATTTATGATACAGAGTGCTTTGCTACAAACAAAATTGTAAAAAGAAAACTGTTTTTTTTTATTTAACCCGTTTTCTCTTCGTTAAACCCTAAAGTCATGTTTAATACAGTGCGGCGATTCCGATATATCTTGTTAGATGTGGTCATATAATCAGCCTCTTACCGAAAGAAAGCATTGATTAAAGAGATATGCATAAAGAGAGCTGAATCTGTTTCTGATTGATTTCAAATACAGAGAATTGAATACTTAATCAAAACTCATTGATTTTAACTCATGCATAGTTTAGTCTTTTTCAAACTCTAGTTAAAGATTCTCAAGGTTCCAGAGTTATAATATGAATACCTCATTTCATACATAAATTCATTTTTCGTCATGTTCACCTTTTTAAAGTTATTCAACTTTCTCCTTTGTACTTCTCACATTTACAGCTGAATGGACTCAAGAGCATGAGCGAACAAGACATTTGTTCACTCAAGTAATTGTTGTTCTATTATGTCCACTTAAACAAGTTTCAAACATGTATTTGCCAGGGCACGTCAGGCTGCCCTCAGGCCTTTTGCATCTCACTTAAATCACATTACGGCTACAGTTAATTGAGCATCAAGGGTATTTTAAGCCATTATTTGAAACAACAACAAGCGTCGCTTTTCATGTCCTCTAGGTCCCCCCCCCATTTATGATCAGAGTATGTTCACAGCTCGGGTATGTTTTGGCAGCTGCTACAAGACAGTTTGAGTACTCAAATGCTGGGTATCCAAAATGCCAAGTTTTCTGATCAAACACAAAAGTGCCCAGAGAAATTAAAGCCCTTCAAAGGCTACAGTCGGTCAACTGGATGTAATCCTGTAAGTAATGATGTGAAGAGACAAAGGCAATATTTTACATAATGAAAGAGGCTGTGCCTAAAAGACTCTCTTTGGTGGTTTCATAATCAATAATGTCAATAGGCATTTCTCCTTGTGTGCAGTGCAGCGGTAATCCTGATTTTTATTTTCTCTGTGTTCACTGTTATAATGATAAGCTAAGACAGCTTTCTGATTTAATCATCTGCTTTGCTTTATAGTTCAATGTGCACTTCAAAGGTCAATCTTCTAGGACTAACCAGACTTAATGTCTGTCTGCTGGAGAAAAGCCACTAAGCCACAGAATTGCAGCAATATGTGAGTCCACTATGTAAATGTACTAAATCGCAGGTGTAGTGTTGTACTTAGAATCTACTCTTCAGGAAGGTAAATGCTTTTTCCCCCCATCGTAGCTTTGAGAGTTTGTGATACATATAAGTATAATCCTATATAAGAGTCTAATTTGAAGATTTTTCTCATCCCACTGCCTCCATTGTTGATTTCCAAACTCTTCAATAAACTATTGCAAACGCCGCGTGAATTTAGTGAAAGAGTGAAGTGTATTTGCTGTTAAACCTCACTGCACGGCAAGCCTGGCAGCATGTGCCACTAGACTGAGCACAGCAGCATTTTTAATGTGAAGGAATAGAGGGAGAAATGGACGAGGGTCGGTGTTGTGCATTTGAAATGCAGGGGGTAGGAGGTAAGAAGGGTTTGGTTTGCCTGAGGCAGAACGTCCACAAAGTGCATATTGAATGTGAATTGTCCTGATCTGAGTTCATCTCCACATTCAAACAAAAGCTTACCAGTGGATAGCAAAAACTATCTAATACCCACATTATTGGTAGCCTTGTGACATGTGCTATGAGTTCTTCATATGCCATTCACTGTACAACTTAACAGTAAGATTTTATCTGCCTTGAGCTGGATTAACAGTTTTGCAAAACAGTTGGTGGCTACACGTCTGCTCCCTTAGCTTCTGAAATGTTACATGTTCTGTTTTTTACTTCAGATATTTTTGTCTTTATAGAGGAGACTAATAGCCAGCAATACTTACTGAAACATTTCTCTGTCATGTCTGTGAATAAACAACAGTAGTAGTTCAAACGAAGCTCTTCAGATTTGGTTTCTTCTGGGACAGGAAAAGTTTGAAACAAGATTAATAAATAGAAACAAACAATATGTTGGATATTTTTTAAAATTTAATATTCGGAGTGGCAGTCACATAGTAAACAGTAATAGTTACCTACTTAACACTGGACGTTGGATAGACGTGCAGGTCATGTCTATAATGAGTCCATCGGTCCATGACCAAATCTGCACATCTATACGACGTCCAAACTAGGTCCACAATTTGGATGTCCAACCATGACATTATATGACGGTCAACATTTGAACTTTGGACTGGGTAATTTTTTTGGACATCATGTGGACGTCTAATGACAGGTGCAGGAAATTTACATGATTAATAAATGTTGATTTACTCGGTACATGTGGTTTGTTTTGTTATTTTACATTTTCCTGTTTTTCTTTAACTGGTTTATTTATTCCAGTTGATCAACTTATTTGTCTGTAACAAGTTTAAAACAGTCACTTATTAAAATGTGTTGAAATATTTAAAACATTGAAATCCATGTTAAAATGTAAAATAATAATGGTTAAATAATGAGTTAATGGGTTTATAAGTTTAAAAGAGCAGCATGATAATGGGCTTTTAGTATAAGTTGATACATGTGAGCATTTGCATGTATTTGTGGTCATATAACATGTGTATTCTATTTTTTACTTATTGTATATTTTATTATCCTGTATATAGTATTTTATTTTATTCTGAAGTGTACTGTGCAACTTTTGCACTGTATGTGACAAAACTCCCGACTATCTGTTATCTTATCTTATCTTATCTTATCTTATTGTCATCCTGTGCGAAAGTGTGCAAGTGTGTATGTAAACTGCTATCTGTCGACAGCCTTTGTCATTGTGCACGTTTTTTGCCTCTGCTGCTCTTAATCCACCATGCAGCTTCTCACTTTTGTTTTAGTGTCAATCTTGGAGTTGTCTGCTGATCACTTTGCATTCTTTCACACATAACTCTTATTATTTAGTCCCATATCATAAGGTGGGATACTGTTCCAGATCATTTTCTAAAAACATCATTTGATTGCCTCAAATGATAACTGGAAATGCATAGAAAGGTGAAAAACATAGCTACAGAAAAATTAACTGGTAGCATATAGAAAACACATCCTCCACCCTCTGGAAAAATTGGTACCACAGAAGTGAGTCTAAATTTGACGTTGAAAAGATGACTACATTTGGACTATAAATAGACATGGAGGTCTATTGATAGATGTAACAAAACGTCACCTGGCGTTACAAAACAACCCTTTCAGTGGACTAAAATTGGACGTCCACAAATATACATATAAAAGACGGCACTCTGACGCCACTTTGCGCAGTGGGAAAATGTTCTTTTCAACCCATCATTAAAATCTTAATACGGTCACTGGCAACTTCTTTTGTAGATAAACCTTGGCAGTAATGGGTTGGACCTCCTTTTGCTTCACGGCACAGATTAAAAAAGGGTCTTTGGTTCTTATTGACATGATGCCATCACCAATTTTGCTGCAGATGCATCATCTGCACATCCATGGTGTGAATCTCCAGTTCCACCACATCCAAACGGTTCTCTGTTGTACTGAGATCTGGTGACTGTTGAAACAGTTTAGTACAATGAACTCATTGTCATGTTCAAGAAATCAGTTTGACCTTTGTGACATGGCACGTTATCCTGGTGGAAGCCCCCACTGGAACAGGGGTACACTGTGGGTATAAAGGGTCATGGACATGGTCAGGAACAATACTCAGGTTGGCTGTGGTATTTAAATAATCCTCAGGTGGTACTAATGGGATCAAAGTGTGCCAAGAAAACATTCCCTACACTACTACACAACCACCAGCCTGAACTGCTGATACGTGGTAGGATGAATTGATGCTTTTGTATGAGGTACATCATACAAAGCAATGATTTTTGTAATCTACTATAATCCAGTTTTGGTGAACCCATTTGAAATGTAGCTTTAGGTTTTTCTTCTTAGATGACAGGAGTAACTCTCAGTGTGGTCAAATTTCGATGTGTTGTGCATTCATAGATGCCTTTCTGACTACCTTGGTTATAAAGAGTGGTTATTTAAATTGCTGTTGCATTCCTATCAGCTTGAAGCAGTGTGGCTATTGTCTTCTGAGCTCTAGCACTCAGAGATTTCCCACTTACTGGATATTTTCTCTTTTTTCTGACCATTCCCTGTAAGTCCTAGAGATTGTTGTTGTGTGAGAAAATCCCAGTAGGTCAGCAGTTTCTGTAATACTGTCTGGGAGCAACACCCATATCATGTTCAAAGTCACTTACATCACCTTTCTTTCCTATTCTGATGCCTAAATGCACTGAATTGCTGCCATGTGATTGGCAAATGCAGTTGAACAGGTGCATCCATAAGAGTAGCCAGTGAGTGCAAATGTGTTTTCTAATGTTATAGTGCTTTATATTCTGTGTAGTGTAGCCTGTTTTTCTCATGAAAGTAATGGGAAGTACAACCAGGCCCATCAAAGCACTTGCTGAACCAGACTGAACAGTATATTCCCCTTATATCCACTAATGGTGAGGAATTCTAAGGATCTTTTCAATAAATATCCAATTTGCTCACCAAAGGTAAGCTTCAGCTCAGGGGTCTGTTGTTCTGTTTAAGAATACATCAATTACAACAAAAAGATGCCGGCTCCTACTAGGCACATGCATAACTATATGTGACACCTGTGCATGTTGGGGAAGCAAGAAAAGTAATTATAGGTGAGAGAAAAACAAACTTGTACTAAGAAATCCAGCAATAGAATGTATTGACAGATCTTTTTGTGTTGGTCTCAAGGCAATTTGTGAATTAGTCACAGAATGAGATTTGTTTGTTGTGTATGTGGACATCAATTTTCCTTTTTCTTCTGACAGTCAGTTCAAGTTTTTTGGAGTCAATAATGTTTTTAGACCAGCACTAAGACAGCTGAGCTGTCTAACATGTAGTAAACATACTTAATAGAAATTATATGTAAACAATTTAGATATAAAATTACAGCAATTTTATACTGAAATTTTCTTGTGGGATTCACACTCCAGTGGTGTTTGTGTAAATCCCGTGAATTCTTCCTCGTAAAGTGGATTTTATTAATGTTTGAAACGAGATACACTTCTATATTTTATATATATTTTTTCATTTATATAAATAACATGTTAAGGGAAATTATTATCCATGAAAACAAATGTATGCATTTTGAAAACTTTTTTCATTTTGGTTATAACCAGGTCAGGCTAGAAACCAGAGTAGCATCACTAATGTGGCATGAATGAAAGGTACAAAAGTTACAAATTGAAAGTCACTGACAATGAAGTGGAAAAAATAGACATAAACCATTCATGCTGCATATTAAAATTTTGATGCTTGAAGATGCTCGAACAGGAAGGAAAAGAAATGCTGATATGACTAGCAGATTAATGTCTGATTATACTTTTCAGTTACACTTGGTGGAAAACTTAACGCTTTAAGGTCCATAAGAATAAAGGAGGCGTCAAACCCCCTATTAAGATTGTAATGAAGTGGGATGTTGATATCAAAACATGAACCTTTAATCTTTTTCACATTGTTCCCATATTACTCAGAGTGGTGACATGTTTTAATGTCGACAGTTTCAGTTAGCCTGAGGCATGACTGAACTAAGTGGCTGCTTATGGTACCAAAGCAACCACGGGGCCACAGAAAGCATAAAAAAGATAAAAAGAATTTGTTTTTCAACTATTTAGCCAGCAACATTTCTCAAAAAAACAAAACAAACAAACAATCAAATGGGATATTATTTTTTTATGATTTACAGCATGTTTTTCTCTTTTTGTACCAATTACAAAGATACATGGTCTGTATTTGATAGACCTTGGTGTCCCAAAACCTTTGCGTGTACAATCCTGTGAAAAGTTAAGGACATTGTTACTGCTTCTGTAGTAATTAAGAGGGTAAGTGGCAGTGAGTTTCTGCTTATCAAAACCACTTGATTAACTGATAATCAACACGTGTGAGCACCTCTATAAAAACATAGGTTTTGGTGGTTTGTAGGTCTTTTGTGTGTTAACACAAGGGCAAAGAGGAAAAACATCAGCAATGGTCTTAAAGAAGCAATCAATGTAGATTTATTCTACAGTAAAAACAAATTTTCAAAAGTGGAAAACATTCAAGACAGATGCCAGTCTTCTGGGAGGTGGAGGTCCTAGCAAATTCATCCAATGGTTAGACCATGCATGCACAGAGAAATCTCAATAACTACATCGTAGAGACTGAAGGCTCAGTTAAGATGCTAAATGTGAAAGTTCAGGACAGTAAACCATTTTGGGGTTTTTTTCCTGGAAACCATAAGAAATTTGTAACAGTGTCCTTTGGTTAGACAAGACCAAAGTGAAGTTGTTTGGGCCCCTTAAACAAATTAGTGATGTGGTGATGATTTGGACTTTTTTTTGAGCCACAGAACCTGGGAAGCTTGCAGTCATTGAGTCAAGCATGGTTTCCTCTGTATACCAAAGTATTCTAGAGACAGATGTGAAACCATCTGTCTGACAACATGGCTGAAATTGGGTAATACAACAGAACAACGATCTGAAGCACAACAGCAAATTTACACACAGAACGACTGAAAAAGAAAAGAATCAACGTGTCAATGGCCCAGTCAAAGTCCAGACTGCAAACTGATTAAGATGCTGTGGCGGGACTTTAAGAGAGCTCTGCATAAATGAATGTCTGCAAACCTCAATGAACTGAAACAATGTTGTAAAACAAAATTGGTCAGAATTCCTCCACAGCGATGTGAGAGACTGTTAAATTAATTCAGAAAACACTGGATATGTCTGACAGGAAGCAAAGAAGAAGCATACACTGGGGAAGAGCACAAAAACAACATACAACAACATATTCCCTCTCGATGCTGACGGTGGATCAAGGAGACCAGCGCATAGGCTGCAGGCCCGGATGTAACATTGGACTTTACTCATCCCTGTTGCTTGTCATGTGTTCTTTGGTGTATTAAAGTTTTTTTCATGTGCTATGTGCAGAGGTATGTTCTCAAACTGATCTCCTGTTGGAGCTCAGACTGGGGGAGTTATTTTTTCTCCTTATCTTTCCTCATGTTGTGCTTTTCCATGTTATACCCTCTGACCTGTCTTCCCATGTGATGTTTGGGTAATGTATGTATGGTCGGATGGGTAAGATGGCGCCGCCATTGCGTATAATAGGTCGGTAGCCTTAACATGAAATTTCCCCTTGTGGGATTAATAAAGTTATATCAATCAATCAATCAGTCAATCAATCAATCAATCAATCAATCAATCAAAATCACATATGCACTTACGTACACACATAACTTGTTTAGGGCTATTGTGTCATAGTACTAGACTTTAAAAGTACTGTATTGCTCACTAAATGGAAGTTACTTAAGGGGCGATTGAGGAGGTGTAATGAGCAACGGTACGTGCATGACGCTCTGTTGCTGAGGTGTAAGAGGTGAGGTTGGAGGTGTAAGGAGACCAGTGATGTGTTGGCAGTGTGTCTAATGCTGTTGAAGTTTTTTGTTGGATACTTTCATCATGGTGACAAAGTGTTACAGGAGGGGTTGGATTATACTTTCATTTGACAGCAGCAGCGGTAGGTGGAGGCAATAGAAATAACCTGGGTCAATATTAAGCTTGCTGTTTTTGGTTTTCCAGCTTTCAGCTTTACTTTAAGTCATCAGATTCTAAAAAAGTCAAGGAACACAGCAACTGGGAATCACAGTGGTGAGCTGGTAGAGACCAAAAAAGAGCTGAAAGTAGGGAACATTGCGTGTTCTTTGTAACTGCTGGGCATGTATGTGGACATGGTAAATAGCTGGTAATGAATTCCCCTTCACTACATAATATGTCAATTTGTATTTACACACACATTCTGCAGCCTCCAACTAAGCTGAAGGAAAATGTAACATGTTTAAAGTCAAAAGTATTATACACCACCTTACATCATTTTGGCTGTTACCCATTAGGGATAAAATTAAAAATAGATGTTGCATTTGCAAAATGGTAAATAGTTATATATATCTGAGGGGGAAACATCAAATGTATGAAGAAGAACCTTTAGAAGATCAAAATATTAATAGGGTAAGTAAAATCTTGGGGATCCATTTACTTTAAATATAGCTGGGTCAGACTTTCTTTAAGACCACACAACTCAGTGCTTCTCAGACGTATTCTAGTGAATCGACTCGAGGTTTCCATTCAAAGCATCTAAAATTAACAGGCATGTTTTCTTTTTTCTTACTAAAGTCAACTTTGAACTGTATTTTGCTGTAGTTTTTGTTTAGTCTAATATGCTTTCCATGACTCTCCTGCAAAACTAATGCAACATGGGGGGTGGGGGTGGAGAAGCATGCAGCTGATAATACTGCAGCTTGGATTTAGATAGCAGCCTAGCTGCTGAGGGGCCTGACGGGCCTTTAGCAAAATTGATGAGGACTGAACGTTCGGGAACCAGCAGGCAGAGCTGACTGGCAGTACCGTTCTCAAGTAAAGGTAAGGTAGATCACCTGTGTTGCTGTGAATTTCACCATGACCTGCAATTTTTCTTTGGACTATGCACGAACCTAAGCACAAAGAGTAAAGCATCAAAATGTGAGAACGTGGAGGCTTTGAAACTTTGCTGAAAAAAATAGACTGAGAGAATAAATAAGTGTCAAGTGCTAAAGAAGTCAACCAGAAACACTTTTATTCAGTAGGTAGAAACAATATGAGCTCACACTTACAGCTACTGAAAATATGGCTCCTCCTCGGGGCTTTCTTGTCTTATCGGTTACAGTACACTTCCTAGTCCTGGGCAAAAGCCCCACTGGAATGGAAGCACATTTATCTTCTTCCAATATGAGAGCCTTAAGTGGTCTTTTACCTACAAAAAAAAATAATTAAATGCTTCCCTCTGTATATATTGTATTTGCTATTAATTCAGCATCCTTATACCCTTTATCACACCTATGCTGCATGTATTTGCAGTCGGGAGCTCTCTAACTAGAAAAAGTAAAAAATGATTCTCCTAGAAGTTGGATTTATTCTACTGGGTAACTGGTAATGTGTTTCTTATACATGGCTTAGTCATTTATCTTTCTACAAAAAGACAGCTTACCAGAAAATTCAGTCGTTTTTTTTTCTTGAGCCAACAAAATATTAAAGAATATCATTTTTGGATGTACTAGGCCTCTTGCCCTACCACAGCTGGATTAGGTTGCAGCCCCACTGCAACCCCGAAGTAGATAAGGGGTTAGGATTAGGGCCATTTTAACTATTTCTCCTTTTCAGTAGCGTGAATTTAAAATTAACCTTAACTTCTAAAAAAGATGAATCCTAAATTTTGAGAACCTGACATTATACACACCTAGTGAGAACAGACTCATTTGGAGCAGCAGTCAGTTTGATCATAATGATACATTACATAAAGTAAAATGAAGTCAAACAAATTCATATAGATCTTGAACAGATTTTATGTAGATGGGAACACCTGTTCACTCTTCCCATTACCAAATGAAAATGAACAAAGGTTTTAAGATGCATGTCTAAATGTACATTTAAGCACCCTCTCATTTCACATTCATGGCGAGCCCCAAAGACCTGCTTGAGTCTCAGATTGATGCTAACTAAGTGCAGGTCTCCATCACTACATCACAGAGGTAAGAGTAGTGTGGAGATTTTAGAGTGAGCTAGTGATAAACTTAAGCTTCCTTCCTTGCAAGTTGGTGTGCATGACTTGTGTAATCGATGAACTTAAACTTTCCAGGGCCAAGTCCTTGAAACTTCTGATGTTCCTTCAGCGACTGATCAATACGAAATCTCAACTGCTGGATTTCACACATTTTTTAAAAGAAGAAATTCTCATTTCCCTGACAGCTCTCTCGCTCTGCTCCTCACTCTCTGTCTTTCTGCCTCTTTCACAGTGTCCAGTTAAACTCAAGATTATTAGTTTGTGACCAGGTTACTGGCTATATGTCTGTTATCCTGCTCTTAAGCAGTTCAGGTAAAGCATTAAAACCATGTCTTCTCAGTTTCTGTCCAACAATTTCTGTTACAACAATGTATTTTTTTATGGTTCATGTTATTTTTATTTTTTTTAAACAAAGGCACAACATTCAGCAGCTTTTCTGGTTATTCTTAGTGACTGTGCAACATGCTGTTTTTATAAGGACCATCTCTTTTGGGGAAATGATGTTCAATATTAATTCAAATAACCAACCTTCTGCACAGTTGTGTATATTTTCAAAGCATTCCCAAACCTACGGAACTGCACTGTTATTTATATTATTCACCTGATTTCTGCTGGTGCTCTGTTGTGGCGACCCCCCCTTCTCTCATAAAGGTCATTAACAATATGTGACAAAAGACATGGCGTTCACTGGGTAACACAGGGTAGTACAACCGCACAGCGATTATTGCATCTTTGCTTTACAGTTCATTTCATGTCATCCATCCGTGACACAGCAGTATTTGTTTCTTCCCTTGATCCAGTAACCTATGACACACACGTATATGTCACAAACCACATATATGCAGGTCCTTTATCGTGCTGTTAAGGAATAATTCATGATGTTTAATTTAACAGCGATGTAAATGCAGTTTGCTTGTATTTTTATTAAATTGTATTAACTTTTAACCAAGGTCCGAGTTCATGCCTTTCTACCTCTAATATTAAATTTTTTAAAAAGGCAATGGGCATTAAAAAAGAAGTCAAGCTGAGGTAAATGTTTTATGCGCTAGAAACCTATTCACAGAGTGCAATGATGACACACAATCACAAAAAAATAAATAAATAAATTGCATGAAAGGTCTTGGAAGTTTTGAATATCCGAGCGTGATATACAACCACCAGCTCTAAATCTCATCCCATAAGTCATCCCTTCACTTGACATGCTTTGTATTACCCCACAACCCAAATGCTGTCCATATGGTAAGTCTCTTGCAGCATGAGCGCTGCGTTGGCAAAGCCTAGACCTGCTCAAAACACGTGCCTGAACACAAAACAGCCATATGCACTTGGCAGCACTAATTATTTGCAAAGGCCAGACACTATTTAGTACACTCACTCCCATTACTGTGCTTGCAGACAGGGGAGCAGTTCAGTGCTGTGATATTTGCCACCAAGATATTTGATTTGATAAATATAATACAGTGCAGACCTCAAAACCGAGAGGTTTTACTTTGTAATTCCATGACTTTATATACGGGAAGCGAGCCATGTTTTTCAGTTAGCACATGATAACTGGATAATGTTCGCTGCATATACTGAAAAAAAGTCATTTCTTTTCCTTGCTGCACTAAGTTGTAGTCTATCAGATTTGTCTTTTCGTATTCATTTTAACAAATTGTGTGAATAGAGCCTCCATCCTGTAAGTGTTCAGTTTTCCGTATTTGCTGACCAGTTCCATATGCTACAGCTACACATATTATTCTCTCGCCGACATCTTTCATCGTATTGAAATTGCTGTACTTTTGCTTCCTAACTTCAGCACAGCCAATATAATATAGTATAAACTACTGGGTTGTGTATCACATGTATCATACTGTGGAATTTCTTTTCAGCGTGGTCTTAATAATTGAGCAGGAACTTTGAAACAAGCTCTTTGGTCATCTACCTTTTCTATTACCAGGGAATAGCTCCATCAATTTTCTGTTGCGTGTGGAGAAATATCCCAGTTGGTTACAGCCTAATACCAGAGAAGTGTCTTTTTTCCCCCACACCCCAGATAGCAGATGACATACTGAATAATTCATTGTATGCATTCTAAAGGTACAATTTCCTCATGTCTAAGCAGTTTATACAGGTGTGCTAATGCACACCATAAGGTCCACTGGAACAACATGTAAGAGTGGTATTCTGATGAATGTGCAGCTGCATGTATTGATGCTCACTTGAGAGGAGGAATGACTTGGATAAGTTTGGTTATTTGCTAACTTGGATGACAGCAGAAAGGCCAGAGGAGTGACCCCCTGTGACCCCGTGTTCTATACACTCAATAGAACTATTGATTTTAGTTTAATATGTAAATTATCTGTGGGCTCGGGCAAACAGATCACACATTTGCACTACAAAAGTGTTTAGAAAACACTGATCAAACTTTTCACTATAAAGTCGCTTTATTGAAATGTTGCACACTGTTAGACTTAATCCACTCCTATTACCAATGTCACTGCTGTTGCTGTTATTCTACAACTGTGAGCAAGCCCCTCTTTAATGAGCGATTTTGTCAACGTACATAATCATTGCATTTCATTTCTTTCCCCTCTGTGCCTTCTTTCTTTCTTTGTGCCTGACTGAGCATGATTTAAGTTGTTCTTCATTATTATGAAGGTGATTTACTCAGCAGTTGTGGTGGTTTGCCCGAAACTAGGGTTGTGCTACGAGGCAGTTAATTGCTTCTCATTTAATTAGTGTAATGTATGAGGGTTTTGTTTGGTTTTGCATTCATTGTATTATTTTGTTATTCATAAACACGGCATAAAAGCAAAAGCAAAGGGATGTCACATCACTGGCTTTTCCAGAAGAAGAAAAATGACCAGAATGTTCAGATGAACCTTTCTATAGGGGGAGCAGAATTCTCACATCTCCAGCAGCTGGAAAAACTTGAAAAAAATGCAGATTTTTGTGATGTGTACTCAGATTTCGGCATTTTTCTTAGTGTTTTTATAAGTTATTGAGAATTATTTATGCGCCCACTGTGAAAGCTGTTTATTACTTATTACATCATGTTGCATTAGCTATCGCTCAGCTACTTTCTTAACTCTGTACCACAACAATGATTGCCTGTGGTTACTTAAGGTTAATGTATTTTCTGAAGAGGCCTCGTATTGAGTGTCGCACATTGTTTACACTGTAAACAATCTACGTTGGTGCAATTTAAAAGGAGGCGACAAAGGCAAACAGAGAGAGACCTGAGGGCGGCAGCTAAAAGCAGAGCTTCTTTAGAAGCCTGGGTTCAAAGCAGCAGCCGACCAGCAGCTGAATCATATTCACTGAAACATTCAGCAGCCAGTTCCTACACACTTTCCACAACTGAGTGTTTTCGACTTTGCAGCTCTCACAGTAACTTAACACCAGCTTAAGAATATTTGCTGACCTCCAAAGGCTTGAAGTGCAGCAATAATGTAGCTGAGCTAGAGGTGGTGGAGCCCACGTGATGTTGTAGCAGGGTGGGGGATCAGAGGTGCAACTGCCTGAAACTGCATTTCAGCTTGTTCTTTTAAGATGGAGGCAGACATGTGAACTGAAGTTGTCCTCTGCAAGCTTTATATGACCGTTGTTTAAATGTTTACATTTACCTCACAGTATATGCAACCTCTCGTGGTGATGAGAGTAACTACTTGCCACCCGCTCAGTGTAGCTGGGATGTCAGCTGGCTGCTGCTAAGTAAAAAAATTAATAAATAAAAGTAAAAGGCTCACCCTGGCTGGACCATAAAGTGGCATTATCCAGCAAGGAGCTGCTTATGCAGGAATGTCATCGTGATAACTTTCCAGAGTTACATTATCCTGTCTCAAAAAATTATAAACTTCTGTGCTGTGCTGTTTTTTACTGTCTGTAAAGCTTCAAACTTATGAATCTCCTATTAAAATTAGGCTTTCTGGACCGTTTTATTACCTGTACTTGAAACTACAGACCTCTCCACCAAAGTAGCCACTTGCATTTTATTAGTCAGGTAGATGCAGTGTGATATAATTGCACAGTAAAATCCCCGAGTGACTACACTTTTCATCATGTCCCCTAATGACAGGGAAGGACATCATCACTGACTGATGATTTTGAATCCCTAAATGTTTGTCTTTGTCTTTAAAAAGCATGCTGGGTTTTACACTTTAGTCTTTGTGCTTGGTGTTTTAAATAATGCGGTATTCCCTTTTCTTTTTTTTTCTTTTTCAATGAATCTACTGCCCATCCAAATATGCGTGTTGCTCTTTGATGTGTTTGAGTCCACTACTAATTTCCAGGTGAATTTGGATAGTCAAATCAAGCGGACTTGTCACATCTTACTGGTTAAATTGCTGCACATTTCTAATTAAAATATGACCTCAGGGATGTTTATACCAATTAACTTAACCAGGCTGACTTTTGACAGAAATAACTGCAGGGTCAAATAAGTGTGTGTGTGTGTCTCAAGCCAAATGTGAGTAGAAAACTTGGTAAGCCACGGATAAAATAGGAATTGTACTGTAGGCTGTGTTTGTCCTTGCTGCTGCAGTAAGCTTCTGAGAGTTTAACTAACTTCAGGTGATAACCCGTATTCATGTATGGCATCCGTAATTTAAACTTTGGTGGCAGAGTCAAAGAGTCAAGCTTTGTGTGTCGTCTGTGAAGTTATGCAGTATAAATAATATTCCAAGTATTTAAGGGGCACTTGTAGGGTTATTTTCATTATATTGTAGTATTCAGACTGGCTTTAAATCGACTTTAGACTTGTGACATGGCTGACACAATCCTGTATCTCGGTGTGTTTGAGTGTATGTATATCGATTGAAAAAAATCCATCACAAACAATTAATTACAAAAATGCGACATACATTGCAAATAAGAACAGTTTGCTAATACAGCCTACGTGCCTTCCAGAATCCATTTTGTGGTCAGACTTTTAATCCGTTAAGTTCTTACGCAGAATATAATTATGTATCATCTTCCTTGTATGGATGCGGCCGAATGGGGGTCTATGGACAGACCCAAAGTTTTGCACTCATGAGGGTCTGAGGCAGAGTTTCAGCTGGAGCTTGGAATTCACCCCTCTGGCCACAATTTGTGCATCACTGACCAATTAGCACAGATTACCTGCATTCGACATCATTCACACATCACATATTGTCACAGCATAGCCACTCTCGTCTTAAAGAAGAAGAGGATCTTGGTCGTTAGCTAGCTCTTGACTGAGGATGGGGACTTAAAGTGCTGCTGAAACGGTTAAATTAAGTTCTTTATTTAAAGCAACATCTATTTTTAAGGCAGTTGGTCAAAGAAAAGAAAAAGAATTAAAGAGTTTGGACCCGACCGTCCAGAATATTCAGCAGCAGTCCACAGATCATGGGAGAGCGTATGCATGGACCTACGGAAAAGTTGTGGACCACCACAGGTGTATCGCACTTAAAAGAAGAGTGCAGAAGACACGATAGTAATTGTAGCTACTTGGACAATATCATGAAGCTAAGCTGTTTTGGCAGGCTTAGCAAAGTAGAACAGCTGGATGAAGGCTATTGAATTGGCAAAAGAAAGCACAACAAAGAGGTGACAAAAAACCCGCACATTCTGTCTAGAATCATATACTGTGTGAAGTTTTGTGGAGCCTTTGAGTTGCCTTCGTGTGGCCATGATGAAAGTGGGGATTCTGATAATCCAGGGATATTCCAGACTGTGTTGGCTCCCTGGAGAGTGTGTTGAAATTAAAGTGTGGTCTTTCTTCAGCTCAGAGAAAAACACGTTTTAAGGCGTAAAAACCAGGATTACTAGAGAGCGATGAAAGATGATTAATGGGTCACTCCGTTCAAAAGTAACACTCGCTAGCTGAGAAATTCGAAGAGCAGCAAAGTGAATTAATAAAATAAAGAGCAGACAGTGGAGGAGTGATAGAAAAGGATCCAGACTGCAATTGATATGTAGGACCAGGCGGTAGGCAGAGTAGTAGAGTGATTAAGCTTCTGGCACAGAGAACTGCCAGCATGGACAGACATGCGCTGATGATGTATGATGTATGGTAGCGATGACAAGATTGTTTATTGCTTGCCTACAACGTGCCTATAACATTATGAGAAAACTGGTTTTACTCATCCATCTTGTGCACTGTTTCAGCTACTATCCCCAGAGTGGTATTATAAAAAATTGTATGAATAATACACCAGTACAGCTCTGTAATGCTACTTTAAAAAAAATTGTTACAGTGCAAAATTGCTAAAAATTTAACACCCCTTCGGCACTAATCTTGGTTAGAAGGTTATGATACTGTACATTTAGCGGACCACATTTAGCGTGGTTCCACTGACTTTACCATACAGCATAGTGAGTTGATATTAGTAGCATTTTTCTACCACGTAACCAGCAATAGCTTGTTAGCTTCCCTTGGACTAGCAGTTTTAACCAGCAAAAGCTAGCTATTGGTGTTGGGAAGCTGAGGCACTGTGAAAGATCGTTAAGGAGAGAGCTGCTGTTAACAAGTGTGGCTGGTAACTACCCCTAAATAGTGGGGCTACCACACAAGATTGGAAAAAAAGGTGCTTGGTCTGGCGTGTTTAAATTTTTGCTACAACATCCGAATTTCAGGGTCTGGCGTCATCAACGTAACTTTGTGCTGAACACTGGGGGGGTCAAGATCTCTGTCTAAATAAATAAATAAATCTGGGTAAATTCCCAGATGATGAAACATGCAACTATTTTGCTGGTAA
Source organism: Oreochromis aureus (assembly GCF_013358895.1). NCBI lineage: Eukaryota > Metazoa > Chordata > Actinopteri > Cichliformes > Cichlidae > Oreochromis > Oreochromis aureus. The sequence goes on along the minus strand of NC_052951.1, from coordinate 16,164,376 downwards.
TAACTGAAATGAGTAAAAAAATTAACAGCCTATTTATGCAAGATAATTCATAATTTTGTTCGGGGGTTATATTGGTTGGGTCTGATTATTGTGGGGGGGTCATAACCCCCCTAACCCCCCTGGAAATTACGCCCCTGTCTGGCGTAGACAGCATTAAAACATGGATCCTTCCTGCCTCGTATTAGTGGTTCAGGCTAGTGGTGGTGGTGGTGGTATACTCGCTGCTCCATGCACAGCCGATATATATTACTACACAGCCACATTGCTGTAATATTGCACGTAACTTCTGCAGTTTTCTCCTCAACAATAGGTGTCACCACTGAGAAAAAAAAACTCTACATGAGTTTTTTATAGAAGGGGAAGAAGCAAAAGAAAAAGCAAATAAATAGTTTAAAGCGATCGTGGCTCAAGAGTTCGCCTTGTAATCGGAAGGTTGCAGGTTCGAGCCCGGCTTGGACAGTTTCAGATCTCGTGGTGTGTCCTTGGGCAAGACACTTCACCGTCACCTACTGGTGGTGGTCAGAGGGCCAGTGGCGCCAGTGTCCGGCAGCCTCGCCTTCGCCTCTGTCAGTGCGCCCCAGGGTGGCTGTGGCTACAATGTAGTTTGCCATCACCAGTGTGTGAATGTGTGTGAATGGGTGAATGACTGGATATGTAAAAGCGCTTTGGGGTCCTTAGGGACTAGAAAAGCGCTATATAAATCTTTATTGACATTTACCATTTAAAGCATTTAAATGGCACAGTATTGTTGCTGACCATGCTCATCCGTTTATTGCAACAGTGTACCATCCTTTGATGGCTGCCATGTCACAAAGCTCAGATCATCTCAAACTGGTTTCTTGAAGGTGCCAGTGAGTTTGTGTACTCAAATGGCCTCTGGAGTCACCAGATCTCAATCCAGTATAGCAACTTTGGGATCTAGTGGGGTGGGCGACAAATCTGCAGCAACTATGTGACGCTATCGTGTCAATATGGTCCAACATCTCTGACACATGTTTCCAAAACCTTGTTGAATATGTGTGAAGTAAAGAATGGGGTCCAGTCCAGTACTAAGTAAGGTAAAGGGCCTAGTGAACGTATCTTTGCCTTGGAAGAGAAGAATAAAAAGGCTTTATTGACATTGTACTGTGCAAAATACAAAATTAGGAGGGTAGCTTCTGGTTGGTCTGTTAAAACAGTAAACAACAGTAATTTTACACAACTAATTATGAATAATTAGATAAATAAATATAAAAACTAATTAGGTCCCTTCACTGCTAACAATATTATTCTCTGGTGACCTTTATTTTTCTTTCATGTTTTCCCATCTTCCTAATTTTACTTTTTCTGCTAAAAGATTTATTCATTCATCTCTACAGACTTAGCAAGAGACTATACTTTTTCCTCTTGCATAATTTTCACATCGGAGAAGTATACCATATAATATGAGTTACCAGGGCACCTGATGGTCCACGTCCACTTCATGTGGGAATTACATTATTTACCCACCTTTGCTGACTTCCCACTTTTTACTTTTAGCATTTCCTCATGAAAATGCAATTTTTATCACACCTGACCACTTCCGCTTCCACATCACTCCCTTCTGGACTCAGCCCCCATTTCTCTCATCTTTCTATTGGCATCTATTCCTTGTCCCCATTCCTTCACTAAAAACAAATTTAAATGCAAAAAAGGCAAAACAGCCTTGCATGTCCTCCCACGGGAATGATGTGGAAAAGGGATAAATGAAAGAAAAAAAATCATTGCAATTTCCTCCCAAAAGGCATTTCTTATATAGTCGTTAAGGAAAAATGCATGAAATGATTTTTTTAATCTATATTGTTTGTTATAGTCTTTTAAGGTTTGCAGATTTCTTTTTATCAAAGAACATCACATTTCTGTCAACAGCTCAATATGTAATTATGCACATGTGTGGCCCAAAATGTAAATTTAGCAACATGTCATCCACTCATTAAGCATAAAAAAATGAGAAAAATTTTGAAAAGCAAAATAGTAATAATAATTCTTTGACCTGTTTATGCTTGTGTGTTTCCTCTTCAGTAAATATATATATATATATATATATATATATATATATATATATATAGCATATATATATATATATATATATATATATATGTATATATATATATATATATAGACATATATATCTATATGGTATATATAAATATATATATATATATATATATATTTGGTATATTGTATATATATATATATATATATATACACAGATATGTTTTTATTATATATATATATATATATATATATATATATATATATACATATATAAATATATATATATATATCAAACATGCACAAAGAATATATAGGGCATTGTATATATAGTACCAATCATAGTCGACTATAACATTTAAACAGCATTTCAGACTGTGTATATGTGTTTCTTGTGGAAATGTGAAAAATCTAATGATGGTGTCCAAATCTAGCTTTTTGAGTAAATTAAGTTGTAATATAATACAATGATTATGGCCAAAATGCTAATCACAAATATTTTGTCCTATACTGAGGTCACAATTGTTTGTCATGATTATTCATTAATTTTAGAAACCATTTTGTCCACAAATCCTCTTTTTTTATTGCACTGTTGCCTATACCAAAGGACAGGTGATGTAACTCCTTCAGAATCTATGACATCAAATCTAAGAATTATGAAAAATATTTGTATATTTTGCACCAAAACCTGGCACAAAATGAAATCACAGGGGCATTGTAAATGAAATCTATAGATTAATCTTTGCAGACAAACTCTATAAAATCTTTCCTTCCATTCATTCTACCTGCATGATGGATGTGACTAAAACTCACAACAAAGTGTTCAAACAGCTGTGAGAGCCCTCTATTTCCCCTTCAGTGTTTTGAATACAGCACAGGTTTTGCCAGTTTGGAAAAATAATTGCTTTGGGGGGATAACGCATCTTTTGTCCAGTAAGTTGACCATTTTACTAACCGTGTTTAATGGACACGCATCTCTGGCCAAATGGAATGTGATTGCGTTGATGATTTCAGTGTGTCTTTGTGAGCTGGATGGATACACTGACACACACCACAGGCTTGCTTTCATGGATGTCTGAGTTGATGTTGGATGTTTCATATTAGCCACCATTGTTCTGTTTTTCGTGGCCTTCTTGCATTCATAATACTGAGTTTTGTGGTGTCTTTTTAGGCAGTTGAATAAGTTAGTTGTGTTGTGTAGTTTTTCGTTTTTAGCCCTCTGCTATGTCAGACGTTTGATTCTTGTGGTGCAAGCTAAATATCGATAGTATCAATACCAACTTTGGTGTTGGTATCAGATCGATCCATAGCAGGCGCCAGCAAGTGGAGGTGGAGTACTGGTTTAGGATTGATACTGTTTTTTGATTCTCTCAACTTAATATGTAGCCCACCTTCTGCAGTGGTTGAAGTCTGCATAAATAAATACATTTTTGGAAATGAAAAAATAAACCTCAAACATGCACAAAGAAAAATGCCTGAACTTTTTGTGTTGACTGCCAGGTCTATTTTCTTTATGTCCTGTAGCATGTTTTAAATCAAAACACAAGATGACCCAGGTGAGTGTTTGCAAAGAAAGGTGGCTATATTGGTCGCTGATTTGTTTTTTGTTCAGGGTCTCAGAAAAAGTGAATGTGGAGATGTTATATTGGTTTCAAAAACATAAATAATTGAAATGGGTATAATTTGTTTTTGTTAAGTTGCCTAATAATTATGCACAGTAATAACTGATTATAAAATAGCTCAAACTAAAAACAAACTAAAAATCAAAAACATTCAGCTTTGATATTAATCATTACAAATGTTCAATGAGATGATGGTTTTATCAATAATAAAATTATTCCTCAAAACTTCAACTTAATTCTGTACTCCTGTACATTTAAAACAATGCTTTACAGGTTCACCCAGCCAAAACAAAGATAAGGGACAATAGAAATAAGCTGCCTTTACAAGTAAAAAGTATTGGTAACGATATTGTTATCAGCAACACTGGTCTTGTGTTTACATGGTATTGGATTGATACAAAAATATGCAGTATAGTACAGTACTAGTCCAGAAAACCTCCTGCTGCCGTGTGCAGGGAACAGCTGTGACTGGTGTATGCAGGCATCTGGCGAGGCACTGATTTAGAGAACGCTCGGTTTGCTTTTGCTTTCTGTTTTAAGTGGGAGAGCATGCATTTTAAATATGCCTCGATCATGCTCATATAATTGTGGGGACACAAATACATGATCAATATTAAAATTTGATGAATTGCCCTCGTGTAATGTAACTGCTCTTTGACAAGGTTCCTTGAACGGACTCAGGCGCAGACCAGGGATTTCTTGGGCAAAAAGAAGTGTGTTTATTTACAGTGAAGAAAACACCAGGGTATATATATATATATATATATATATATATATATATATACAGAGTGCTGGGGAGAAATGGGTCCGGGGCTCTGGGGTGGTAGGGAAACGGGGGAAGGGTCAAAAACGTTCCTCTCTTTCTCCAAAAAAGTCCAACTCCTCTCTTCAGCCGCTCCTCTCGCTCACTCATCCAGACAGTCACAAACGGGTTCAGGGACGATCTAAACACACAGAAGAGTCCAGTTAACAAAAGTTGCACAAAACTCACGGATTCAGATTTTCAGATTAGCAGGTTGACTGATGCCAATAGCTAAGCGATCCAGCAATGAGTAGCAAAGTGCTGCTGTCTTAAGTAGGACTCATGATTAGTGGAGATCAGCAGCAGGTGTGGAGATTGAAGACAGGTGTGTGGGCCAGGGGCGGGAGCCCGTAATGAGCACCGCCCCGGCAGAGGGGAGAGAGAGCGAGAGAGAGCAGAAAACAACAAAACATGTTGCCTAACACGGGGTCAGCCGGCGAGACACGGGGACCATGACACTCTTTACATTGCACTAAACCACAAAACAGGAAAACCAAGTTGAGTGCGAGTTTCTTCAGTGAATAATGATGAAATGTGATCATCATCATAATCTATAGCTTAGCATCCAGATGGTTCTCACTGATTCTCACAGGCTTCTCAGCATGTGTGCTCACACATGTGGGACACTTGTTTGCTGCTTTGTTGCTGCTATCTGATGACAGAGGAAATGAAGCAGCCAGCTCTCTCACAAAACCAAATCCAAATTTCTATGTCCATGCCAACACAGTGCACACGTAGCATGTGGCTGTTTATCTAGTCCTAGAGGAGCTAGCTACTGTATCTATAAAAGAAAGAAACTAGTACATTCATTTCTGTTGTTAACGTACTTAAATAACTATGTTTTTGATTCAGCATAACAGTCCCATTATGTAACTCCTTCATTAAAATAATAAAACAAAAATTTAATAAGGCTACAACATCATATGTCATATTTGCTCACTAAATTACTGGATGTCTGAAGCCTACTGCTTCGCTGCTTCTCAAATTAAACTACATTTATTAAGTAAAAACACTTCTATAGATCTTTCTGAATTTTATCTGTATGTTTGTGAATAAGCATGCCTGAACAAGAGCTGCATAATACCTGTGCAGCCAAAGAGGATTTTATATAATTTGTGTTATTTTGAAATGTACTGTGGAGGCATTGCAGTGGAACTGTGGGTCATTTAAAAGGTCAAATATTTCAGAGTTCAGACATGTTTGTTTTTTTGTTTTTTTTAAAGGAAACACAGTTTTAACAGCTGTGTTACAAATGCTTGAAATCTCAGTACATGTTGCTGAACTACCACTATTCAAAATAAAAACTCTTTTCTGTATTGGATGTGATTCAGTCCGACAGTAAAGTGAAAATGAAATTCCCACAATAATCAGAAAATGTATTTATGTCTGACTGCAATGAAAACCTCGCAAAAATGCTGGTTTGATGTTTGAGGACAAGATGATAACTTCGAAATAATGAAGAGCCGTATGAAAAGACACTTCTTTAAAAGCATTAACAAAAAGTCAGCTTTATTTCTACGTCTGCTTGTTTGAATCTTGATTGCTTAATGGTTCATTACTTTTTCCTCAAACACTTATAGGCCATTAAATGTTTGACACTCTGTTGTCATAATGACTGTTTTTAAAATTATTACATTTTCTTGGTATTCCAAGTGTTGCATACAGATTTTTTTCAAAGGAGAATTTTAATAGGACCATATAACAAATGTCCCAGACTTAAGTAGATGTAATTCTTAATAAAACATATATTTCACTTGTTCCATTAGTTCATGAACACAGGTTCGGGCCGTCCCTAAAGATCTTAAATGGTTTCACACGAGAGAGGACCCAAACACAAGACGCATGAGCCCTGGATATAGTCTAAAATCTAAAACATTGTTCCAATAACAGTGGTTGTGCAGGTGCAGGTAGCATGGCAAACAAAACAGGTGAGGAGCACACCAGGGGCAAAGTTCATGAAACAGTTCCAAAAGTTATTACATGAGAAGATTAAATGGCAACACAAGGGAAACCACAAAGGAACACTAGTACTGCTTAAGGTTTGATTTTCAAGACTATCCCACAGGTGTGCTATATATACGCTGACTGACGGAGAACAGTTGTAGCAGACAGATAGCAGGTGCTAATGAGGGAGGGGCAGACAGTTACATACGCAGGAGGGAAATTAACAACGATTGACAACATAGTAGAAATACCACTAATTACAAAGTTTATGAATTCAAGATTCATAAACACAATTATAAACAACAGGTGAAATATTGTATAGCAAAAAGAATGCAATAAAACAAAATACAGATTTATTTAAGCATAAATAATCAGATAAAACAGCAAAACAAAGAAGTTTGTGGTGCAAAGTGCAGACTTTTATTATTTGCGCCTTTTAAATACTTGACATAATTTTCAATACGATTTTAAATGTGTAGCATTCATTTCATTGTTTAGTTCCTATTTAATTTGGGAACACTGTACAATATATTCATATTGTTATACATTTATAACCTGTTACTGTCATTTACATAACAAAATGATGACAAAATTAATCAAGTAAACTTTAAAAGTATCCCATGCCAACATGTTCTTGTCAGTCTAAAAACCTATTACTATCTTAAATAGCTCCATAGAGCATTATTAGTTCTTTGACCTTCAGATCACTCTATTAACCTTGAAGGCGAGGTCAAAGGTCAAGTGTTACATGATATTTTAAGTTTTGAAATGGTACTGAATAAATCATTGAGTTGACCTTGAATGCCTTATTGGATGTATGCCAATTTTTTTTGATGGATTGTTACAAAGACCCCACTCTACACAACTACAAAGTTTTATTAGGATTCATTCAAAACTTTTCACCCTATCACACGCTACCAAATACATAACCTCCTGGGTGGAGGTAATAAAAAGGCATCAGAACTCATTCTGGTTTAAAAACCAAATAAAAATGGGTTTTAAAAGCGTCCAGTGTTTAGGGGGTCCTGACATGAGGAGGCAGTTTATTCCACAGTTCAGGGGCAGCTCCTGCAAACTTCCCAATCATGCCTATGTTTAATCTGAAATTGGGACAACAGGGAATTTTTGCTTCGTAGACTTCAGTGATCCATAGAGAGTGTGCAAAGTTAAGAGATCATAGATACAAAAAGATGCCAACTCATGCAGCATCTTAAAAACAAACACTGAAATCTTAAATTCAGTTCTAAAACTGACTGGCAGCCAGTTGTATGGAAGCTGATAGGAGGGACATATCGTCTCACTTGCATGTGCCAGTTAAGAGCTGAGCTGCAATGTTTTGGACCAGCTGCAGTTAACCGATCCATGACAGGCTGACACCTGAGTAAAGACTGTTACAACAGTAAAGACTACATGAAATAAGGCATGCATGACCCTTTCTGAAGTAGAAAAACTTTCATGTTTGCATGTACCCAAAGTAAAAAGAACTTAGTTTACTGGTCGCATTTGTGTAGTTCAGAGATTTTAGACAATATGACTTCTCATAAACAGGAAGTTCCATCAGAAACTTTTTTACTTTGTCATGCCAATAACGGCCACTGAAGAGAGCCCTTTTCTGTCGGCCTTCAACAATCAATCACAGTAAAGCAATTGCAGGACCAAAGGTTTACCGGCAGAATATTGCATAGTAATGAGATGATAAATGGTATTCATTTCACCTGTCAGTGATTTTAATGTTGGAGCTGATCAGTGTAAATTCTCTGTGTGCATGTTTATCCATGCTCTATGCATCATTCTGCAGTGCCTAATTTAACTGTTAATGTGGGAAATGCGCGCCTATACCAACACAACTGTCAGTAATGAACATTAATCTATCCACAGATAATTTGTGCTTTGTCAGAACATTGGGGAACTGTACAAAAGAGTCACACATACGCACATCCAATTTATATTTATATCCACTGAAAGAAATGAACAGTATTAGATTACAAAATCTTATCAGTCCATAATTGAAGATGTCATGCTGCATTTGCCACAAAAATCTTGCTGTCCACAGACATTTTTCTTATATTTGTGGTTTGTGACTGATGTATGCTGTCACATACGCACTCCACACACAACAGTTACAAGTGTTAATTGTGTTAAATGACTGAAATGATTACACTGACTGTGGAATTCCCTGGTGAATATCAGTGTATAAGAATCTGTGTTTCTGTTGTGCACTCTTTAAACTAAAACTAATATTTATTTGCAGCTAATCTTTCAAGTAATAAAAAAATCAATTTAAAGTCCAAATATAAAAACAACCCCAGACTGGCACACTGGCAAGTGATCTCAATTATAAGCCGATGACATTTTGTGTAAGAAAACATCCCCTGCATGTTTAGAAAAGTGGTGTTCATCATTGACATTTACATTTGAGGCCTATAAGCCATCTGTGACAATCTGGTCACATGGGGCTCGTTGGGATATAACTGGGTATCAAAATGATTGATGTCCATCCATGCTGAATAACTTATTTCTCCTTGTCAGTCGAAGTGCGCAGTGACAGCGCTGGGCTGACGGACAGACTCCAAAGCCACATGTGAACGTACAAAAGAATCAATGTGTACATGGTTTAGCTAGAAATACATTTCTGGTGTGCTGTGCATCGTGTACTTTTGACATAGTTTGACAGTTATACGAGACACAGTAAGCTCCCCCAATCCCTTTGAGATATGTCTGCGAATTTGCCACGCAAGAGGCCTTCGTCCTTTGCCATCACCACTGACAAGCAATGGGAATGATCAGTAGTTGTTTCACCTCATGAGCACAAAAGCTGTCTTTCAAATCACCTCTGTAGGCGTCAGCAGATGAAATACTGGGCGAGCCAAAAATATGAAAACTAGAAGGTGAAAGACAGTAAGACCTGGTGGAGCTCTGCCATGTTATATCTGGACATTTGTGTTGTTCTCATTTCTTTTTTTTGGCAAAAGTCTTTGAAATAAGTACAACATCTCCAAGTAATGCACCTACTAGTGTCTTCGGTTCCCACTTTTTGTGTAACTGATGATTATTCATGGAAAATGGTTATTAAGTTGAGCTTGCATGAAACAACTCTGCACTTTAAGGGAGCTGTTAAAGAATCCAGCAGTGAGGATTCTGTTGAGAGAACTAATCCCAACTTAACATGCATACATGAACATGGAGACTTAGTATAATCAACAATACCTAAAGCTTAGCGCAAGATGGAGGTTAGTGTGGTGGATTGAGCTGCATTTTAGATTAGATTAGATATGTGCAGGCAGAGCAGTACACCGTCTGACAGCGGGAGCCTGTGAGTCTGAGCTCAGGGCAAACAAAACCCCTGATTTAAAAAAGAGAAAAAAATCTCAGCACACATTTGCAAATCGCCACAGGCGTTTGCAAATCTACCGTGGCACAAGTGTAAAAGTGTAGCAAAAAAATTATGTGTAAAAAGACCTCCAACTGAAAGGGGCCTGTGTTGACACATTCCCTGCTCTGAATAGCAAATCCAGTACAGATTTAGAGACTCTTTTAAGCATTTAAAAATCTGATTGCACGCATGGGCTGAGATACAGTTTCACATCTGTTTGCAGATATTTCTGCCAAAGAATGTCCCAACAAATTTCCAGTTAAAAACATGGATGAAAACAATTCAAATCAGCAGCCGGGGTAACTTCAATGCATTGTCTTTTTCTTGTGCATCATTGAGATATAGCGACCGTACCATTCTTTGGATTGGGCAGGGGACTAGATGGGACAAAAAGACTTGCATGCCCCAAGAGCTGTGTCCACACTCCTGTCCTTCTACTCTGTCAAAACAGTGACTCTGCCATTTGTGATAAAACTTTGTCTGGGATGAGGCAATCAGCTGTGGGCAGAGGGTAGAAACCTTTTGTAATCTCTGCCTTCACAGCCAACAACCACGCCATGCTGGACCTGCTTAGATAGGGTCCTAGTTCACTGAAAATTGCATCCCATGTAGTAGTCAGTAAATGGTCAAGTTGGACAATGTTCAGTGCAAGACAAAACTCCATTATTAAAATAGTTTCAACAAGGGTCCTTATGCAGGATGATTATCCTAAGTGACTAGTGAAAACAATGGAAATGAGGATTTTGTTGTTCCATTTTCTAGATGTACTGCAGAGTTGTCAGTGCAGTGACTGACACTAAAGACTGAGCATTTGCAGGCAAACGTTTAGAAAGAGAAGATGACAGTTGAATTCATCATGCTCACATTAGAGGGTAAAGCTAGTGCTAAAAGAGCAGTAGTTATGGTGTTTGTGATGCGAGTCAACCCATGATCGGAGAGCACATTTCTGCAAATGTATATCATAGAAATGACAGTGTCTCTTTATGTCTCCTCTACAGGTAATGTGTTTGTGGTGAGTCTGGCATTTGCTGACCTTGTGGTAGCCTTCTACCCCTACCCTCTGGTTCTCTACGCTCTTTTCCATGATGGATGGGCTCTGGGAAACACACAATGCATGGTAAGACCACAGAGCTTTCAGCTTGTTTCAGTTTACTACCACTACAGCAGCAATAAGCATACTCCCAGCACAGTCTGACAAAAACACTTCACTCTCTTTCTTTCTGTTCAGGTCAGTGGTTTCCTTATGGGGCTCAGTGTCATCGGTTCCATTTTCAACATCACTGGAATTGCGGTGAACAGATACTGCTATATCTGCCACTCATTCGCATACAGTCGGCTATACAGCTATCGCAACACTTTGATGTTTGTTGCCTTAATTTGGCTGCTCACCGTAGTGGCCATTGTCCCGAATTTCTTTGTTGGTTCCCTGCGTTATGACCCGCGGGTTTACTCCTGCACCTTCGCCCAGAATGTCAGCAGTTCCTACACAGTGGCAGTAGTGGTGGTTCACTTTCTGGTTCCCATTGCTGTGGTTACCTTTTGTTATTTACGCATTTGGGTACTTGTTATTCAGGTGAGTTTCCAGGATCTCTACATTAATATTTACAGTCTCAAAAATTGTATTAAAGCTTTTAGAACAAAGCAATACCACCAACAAAAACAGTAAATACAATACCAGCTGTAAATAATACAGAAACACCGAGAGTAGAATAGAAAAATGTGATGATTTTATGTTTAAACCCTGAATAATTGAACCATTACTTGTTGAGTGTATATTTTAAATACTTTAATCTACTGAAAAACTCATCACTGTCCATAAACTTGTTGACATTTAAATTTCAATTAATGATTAGCACAAATTTAAAAAAAAAAATTAAAGCTCCAAAAAACAAGGTTAGTGTGTGTTTGTGTTTCTGTGTGGGTTAGTGAATGTACAGTCAGTGAAAATACTGCACCGACATTTTTGTAATTTTGTCTCTTTACACCACTGCATTAGACTTTAAATCAAACAGTCAAAATATGACTGAAATGTGACTTTCAGCTTTAATTCAAAATAGTTTAACAAAAGGACTGCATTAACTATTTATGAATCATAGCCAATTTTATAGCCCCACCATTTTCAGAGGCTCGAAATTGACTGATAACTAGATTCGTTGCCAGGAGAGCCCAGCTGTCTTGCTATTTCATGACAAACTATGCACCACAAAAAGATGTGGAGCACTAAAATTGTTTTGGTTGATGCTCCCTGGAAAGAGTTGTTGATGTGAGTTAAAGAGGCCATCATTACGTTGAATCAACCAGTTAAAAATCAACAATGACACATTATTAAATAGAATGTTTGAACAACTTCACAGTATCTAACCAAGTCAAGAAAGAGTTAGATGCAGCACTTTTAAACCGTGATCAAGACACACCATCACAAATGTAAATACGGAGGGTTTACAGCAAAATGCAAACTACTTGTTACACTCAAGAACAAGAATACTAGATTAGACTGCCAGTAAACATCTGCACAGAAATGTTAACTTGTGCCAGAATAATAAGAAGATGTATACTATGAAGAAGAAAAGGAACAGCTCATGACCTGAACCACACCACAGTATGGTATGGGGATGTCTGGCTACCAATGGAACTGGGTCACTAGTTTGTATGGACGATGCGGCTGCTGTAGTAGAAGAATGAAGTGTGACGTGTACAGGCTAGACTCTCTGCTCCGATTCAGCCAAATGCTGCACAACTTATCATTTCACATCACAGCATTTCACAGTGCAAATGGATAATGACCCAAAGCATACTGCAAAGCAAAAGAGTTTCTAAAGGCAAAGAAATTATATATTCTTAAGTGGCCAAGTCGGTCACCTGATCTCAGCCCAGTAGAGCAATAAAAATAATCCTTATTTTTAACATTATGTTATTTTGTCCAGTTATTTTTGAGCCTCTGAAAATAGGGGACCTTTAATAAAAATGGTTGTAAATACTAATCTGTCAATGCAATACTTTTGTTACAGCCCTCTGAATCAAAGCTGGAAGTCTGCACTTCAAAAAGCTCACTTCATAAGAATGCTTCATTCACATCATTTACAATTATGTCCAATATGTTTTGTTCATGTCCAGGTGCGTCGTAAAGTGAAGACAGAAGAAAGCCCTCGCCTAAGACCGAGTGACTTGCGGAATTTCATCACCATGTTTGTGGTATTTGTGTTGTTTGCCATTTGCTGGGCCCCACTTAACCTGATTGGCTTGGCGGTGGCGATTGATCCATCCCGCGTGGCTCCTCGTATCCCCGAGTGGCTTTTTGTAGTCAGCTACTTTATGGCCTACTTCAACAGCTGTCTGAACGCCATAATCTATGGCTTACTGAACCGAAATTTCAGGAATGAGTACAAACGCATTGTCACCTCCGTCTGGGTGACTCGGCTCTTCGTGACGGAGACTTCACGAGCCGCCACGGACGGAAGGAGCATGAGGAGCAAGCAATCGCCGCCTCCGCCGCTCAATAACAACGAGTCAGTCAGAGATCGCACAAACAAAGAATGAAGTCTGAATTCTTGAGCCTATTAAATGCTAATTCCTGTTTTGTGTTACATCCAGGTAGTTGTGCAGCTAAAGAGTATTAAGTAATGAATGAAACTGAAAGACATGGCTTTGTTTTCTTGTAGTTTACCAAGATATGAAGAATTCTATCATTTAAACTCAGAGTTTTTACCACTGATGGGTTTTAATAACTGTGATTTGCGTCAGTGGAGTAAACCCTTTAGAGATTATATCTGAGAGCTAAGCCATGTATTGCAGTTTCATGTTGTTATTACTCTAACAATCTGAATGACACATTACTAAAATGTGATATCCTTTAATGTCTGCTGCTGTAGACTTTAAGACATAATTCACCAAACTGGGTGGCCAATGGTAACCATACACTTCTCTTTAGTAACTTCAGAAGCCTCAAATCGTAAAACTCGCCTCACCTGAACGCCAGATTAGTACAAGAGGAAATGATGTCTCACTGTTGATAATATACAGTATAATATCAGTTTGATAGAGTTTTATATGGTGAAAGTGCTAAACCTAAATGCTGCAGTAGCATACTTAATACTGCCTGGTCTGACCTTCTTGCACTGCGAACAACAGGAAACAAAATCTTAGTAATAAACATGACAAATTAATTCAGGTGATTGATGGCACAAATCAAGTTGAGAGAAAAACTAGCATCAAACCATGTAATATGTGCTAATTAACATATCTGTTTTATTTTAGTGCACATGATGTAGCTTGTGGAGGATACCTGTGTGTCTGCTGATGCTGCTCAACCAATCAGTCACTCAACAAATAAGCTATGCTTCATATCTACTACAGTTTGTGCGATATGGCTATCTAGGCTTCTTGCAATACCGAAGAAAAGACCCAAACTTATACTTATAAATTAGAGAAATTTCTATAAGTTCTATAAATATGAAATAAAACTACACTGTGTGTGTTACATACAGTGTCCAGAAATGGTCATTCTGCATCATAATCAGTTTTGATACTACAGGTATTGTGTTATAGTGAACCTTTTGTACTTTTGCTAAGGTAGAAACTCACAGCATTAAATCCATCTAAATCTACAGAAATAAAAGTGCAATGCAATAACTTATTCAGTTTCATCAAATATCCAAGTGCAGCAAATGGACAGTTCCCTGTGGACACTTTCCTATGCAATTCAAAACACACTGTGCGTTCCAATCCAAGTTCTCCAACATAAGTTGCATCTGAAAACAGTATTAAGTTAACTCAGCTAGTTCCTAACCTTAGCACATCCATATTTCAAGAAGATGTCATGGTATATTTCTGATTTGCCGCACTGCTGCTCTCTAGACCGCATAATAACAAAAAGACTGAGACACACAACAAGTTCATGAAGCTGTTCTCCCTTCACTGCTAAAGCCCTGCGAATGCAGCAAGCAGTTTAGACTGGGCTCAGGTTCCTCTGCCTCCTACATCATATGCTGTGCAGTACGATGTAGTGGTGATACTTTTCTTTATGCTGAAATACTTATGCAAAGCTTTAGCTTTTCATTTCATAGGTAATTTAGTATCTTTGTTAATTAATGCTGTTCGTGATTATTTTTTTATTTTAAAAAAATGAATTCACCATGGATACACGTCGATGCTTTCATTGTGGAAAGTAAAACAAAGAGAAGCAATCAGAGTACATTAGTGAAATGTAAGGAGCGGGTCACGTGCTTGTATTAAATTTGACGGGAGGATGACACTCATTGCCTCTTATCAGTGAACAGTGTTTTATACATCGTAGATGTCTGAGTAAGTTCTGTTCATATCCGTTTTCCCATCTCAGGGTGCCTACTGAACATTTTTCTTGTGATATGTTTTGTTGTCCAAAACATTTGCAGTTCATTAGCTACCTTACGAGGGAGTCCGAAGACATTTCAAAGGGATATTTTGTAAATTAGTGTTAGTGTGGTTTTTACCTGTGCTATGATGTTATCAGAGATGTATTAAAATGTGTTTTTTTAATGTATAATTGAAACTCAACAACCCCACATAATAATTGTATTATTGGATTATAGTTTTATCATCTCTTCCCATTAACCCCATTATAGTGCATCTAAAACAACCTCTAAGGTAACTGACACAAACATTGCATCACTAAAAAATTCTAAGAATGGTGAAATAAGATGTGCATTAAAATGTAACAGATTTGTTTTTCTGCTTTTCTCTGACATTTAAATGCACTGTCGGTGCACATTCATGTGTTCCTATACAGGCTGAAGTGTGCAAAGCCAGACTCTCACAGATGCCGAGCTCAAAGTGATACCGCAAAGACAGAAGTGTAAACCTTACAAACACAGAGGGAATATTTAAAAGCAAACACTGAAATATGTGGTGCAGAAAAAGGAAGGGGGGGGAAAAAGCAGTGGTTTATTATTTTGTGTTTGAAAGGAAAACATATGGAGGGACTGTGCGGCTTCTTTGGGAACAGAGGAATCGGGAAGGTCACTTCCCCATCAGGGAAGCAGAAGTGGTGCCCAGGTCACTGGAGGGAAGAGGAAGTTGCAAAAACAACAACTAGAAAGGCGATGCTGGTATTGACAGAGAAAACTAGTCTGGAGAGTGTTTTAGATGCACTTGGAGGGAGGTAAAGACTTCAGTTCAAACCAAAGAAATGGATGTAGGTGAAGGGGGTTATGTGCACATACACTTTATCATGATGTTGCTGGGGGAAATTTTTAGAATACCTTCAGTCCCTTAAGTTTTTCTTTTTGTTTTTTCTTCAATTTAAAACTACTGCCTTATAGTTAATACAATCGTGTCAAACTTTTAAATATTATACGGCAAGTGCCATAGTGTCTATTAATAATGAACCCATTCAGCAAACCTGGTTTGCCTCCATACTGCTTCTTTTTATGTATTCAGGACAGCTGTCTATAGAAAGTTTTCTCTGCAGCATTGCACATAAGTTCATATGCAGACCTCAGGCAGAAGACTAAATTGCTGAAACAGAAGAACAAGTGTTATCTTTTTTTTTCCTTTGTGTCTTTGTCTTGTATACACTAGGGCAAAATTATGTAGCTTTGTTCATTTATGTTCCCTGCGCTCACAGTGTGGGCCTATTTCTCCATGCCACCAAATATTACACATTCCTTGATAAATTAATGGTTTGCTCTAATTAAAATGCTGTTTTCCATCACCTACAGCACAACCTCACAGCTTTACTTTTAAAACCGGCCACCATACTGCAGTTTCTCATCGGGCTTTACCACATGCCAGCAAGGTGACTCATCAATCCTCTTAAATCGTGTAAATTGTATGATGAGTTTTTACATTGGCATGGTAACAGATAACTATCTTGAATGCACAGCTATTCCTAGAGGTCCTTGTATTAAAGGTATCCTGCTTTTTGATCGCCATGCTGGACTGTGTTTGCACCAGGTGAGATGCTGCAGCAAAGGGATAAATTGGTGCATTCCAGCAGAAGTCGGTGTGATTGTGCTACGTGTAATTGTAGACTTCTGAGTCACACAACTTTGGAATTGAAAAAGCTATTTTCGGCTTACTTATGAATGATTTACATACAATTTTACCTCAAAAAGTGAAGACGCAAAGTAAACAGTGAAGATCGTCACGCTGTTTTTCATTGGAAGATTAAAGCCAAGGTTTCTGTGTGCGACTAATCATTTTGAGTGCAGTGCTAAATGAGATGACACACACTGTCTGTCTGTCAGTATGGTGTCGGAGTCTCTCTCACACCTTCCCCAAATGCTGTACGCAATATTAACGCACTATTGACTTTCTAGTAAAAGAGGAATGTCCTGATCATTTTAAATTATCATTTCCACAATGTGATCTGTAGCATGAGTCCAGGTGCCAGTTTGCATTTGAAAAAGTGAATACCCGTTTGGCAGTGTAAACACATTCATCATTCATTCGCTTTAGCTTTCAGCAGATGGGTTTCCAAATTACAGGCTACTACACAGATCACAAGATATTCCCAAATCATAACTTGATGAAGTCAAAATTTCATAAAATTAAATGAATCAGAGTGAAACACTCATATGGTGGATAAACTTATTAAAGCTGTTACTCATTAAGCCTTCATAGGCTTTTAATGACTGCTGTGCAGCAGGCTGGCAAGCAAATATTAGATAAAGGTATCCACCAAATCTGAGCTACAAGCCTACGTGACACATTATGCCTCATATAACGTTTTTATTGATTGAGGGATTTTGGCACATGATGAATATATTAACCCTGAGATGTCACTGTTCCTGTCTTTTATTTTGATCTGCACAAATGTCCTAAACAGCATTCAGTTTTGCATGTGTGTGAGTGCGTGTCTGTGTGTCACTAATAGATTATGTAAGAGCATGACAACACCAGCTGAAAAGAACGAAAGACTGATCAAATTACGAGCAAAGCACTTTCTCAAAGATGAAAATAAAATGATAGGCCTTGGGAACATAACTGAATACGAGCAAAGCACTTTCTCAAAGATGACCGGGCCGCGAGAGTTGAGGCTCAGGTGTGAAAATGATCGGTTTTCAGCATTATTTTGTTATCGTTTTATCGTTAACTCGGTTTTCCTGGGTCTTTTCACGTGTGTTATGAATAAATGCACTTACAGTATCCTGCAAAAAGGTTGGGGACCGCTGCTGTAAAGGACATAAAAAAAAATCAAACCACAGAAAGGGAGAAAAAAATTCGTGTATGCACCTTTTGTACTGTTTACATATAAGAAACCCTATATGTGTCATTTACAACTGTGACTACGACAACAATAATTAAATATTTGCAAAGCACAAGTGCTTTTCACCTGATTAACTTTTACACTCAGTGGCCACTTAATCGTCTGCAGCTCATTAGACACTTTTTGTTTGCCTGCTGCCTGCAGTGATGAACTCAATCATCTAAATCTTTTCAATCTTACAAAAGAAGTTTTGCTCATGCTGACCAGGTGCTGCAAAAGATGGAGAATTCATAAACAGTTTGTAACTATTTAAATGTGGCAACTGACTGTGTATCTTAATGTCCTAAATGGCTTTTGTGAAAAAAAAAAAAAAATTAAATGCTTTATTACTTTTTTGGGTGTGAAACGACACCAGATTAAGCAGGACAGTTGCTATGTTACATTTCAGGCGTGTAGCCACTTGACTACTTGTGTCATGATAAATGTTTTCTGTTCCAGAGGCTGTGTGAATGTGCATGCTTGTCTGATGTTTATTATGACCGACACTAATTGGCATGAATTCACCAACGGGGGCAGGATGCCCAGAGGTCTGAGTCTGAGTAACCAAAGGGAAATCTGTGGAATGTAACGAAATTTAAAATTTCATCACAAAAAAAAAAGGAAAAAAAAGACAATGTTGTGATACTGAGTCTGCTTAAAATGAACTGTGTGTAAAGAAAAAAAACAACCCATGAATTATATGTACAATTCTCCTAAAACACAATGTTATGGAAAATAAAACTCATATATCATGCTTTGTTGGACTTAGTCATTGATGTGTTTTTGTTTTTTATTTTTTTAAATCGGCACATTTTAGAAAAGACTCACTTTTGTCACTTCTCTTCCCAGCACTTTGTTCCATATAATATTTCAGCATGCAGCTAAAAAGGTTTCTTAAAAGCCTGAACTGACTAAAAAATGACTCATCTCTGTGTAGATGTGTGATTATGAACTTTTTAAGGGTAATTTTTCTTTTGATGAGACACCCTCTTACTCTCCTAAGGTTTAGAATTATGACTGACCTGGGGCTGGAAAGCTTTTGCCAGCTTGTGGTGCATACTTTTGAACTCCCTGAACTCCCTGCCATTAGACTATGCCGCTTTGCACTCGCATTGAATGTTTGACTGGAAAAGGTGAAGATCTAAATTTGGGTAAGCACTTTGAGGAATTACGGGGACTGCAAAGTTGCTTCACATTGCCACAGAGAGATAAAAACTTTAAAAATGTCATACTTAATCAGAATCAGAAAGACTTTATTTATCCCCAAGGGGCAATTAAGAGTTAAGTGCATTTATCAAACTTATATTTAGACTCTTGAGCTCTCAATTAAATCACTTTAATAGAATAAACACAGATATTTTTTTTTTTTACATAGCTGTGCAGAGTAAATATAAGTGGAAAGAACTGTCTAACAGAGTTAGGGACTTGAAAAAAGTCAAAGCAGATTAGATTGCAACAGACCGTGGGACGAGTAGCTGGAGGTGATTCAGCACCGGAGGCAAAGATTATGATTAAGAAATGAGGGTGTGGTTTAGAGAAACTTCTCCTTGCTCATGATGAATAATTGCAGGCGATGATATCCAGATGGTAGTCTACTCACTCTCATTATCAAACTCAGTGCACACATCTCTAATATAATGGGATATTAGTAGAAAAAGACAAATCAGCTGCTCCAAGAGAAGCTACACAGCATGCAATATCATCTCATAAAACACTCTCTCCACATGAAATACTTTGTAAATTCAACATGATAATTTCTGGGGATATGATGTGATGAGATTTCAAAACTTAACTAGGTGAAACTTAAGTGTACATAATACTCTGCAGACAGAAACTTGGCCCTTTATAACAGCAACCTACTGATTAGGTAGGCTGGTTTTATATCAATGTGATTAATATGACAAGTGTAATTATTGTGTTCCCCTTTACTGTAATTATTACCATAGTCCACCCTCCTCAGCTCAAAAAAGATATATCCTCTTCAGTATTTGTTGTTAAGTGGCTACAGTGAATATCAAAAGTTCAAAAGATCAGCAAAGACTTTAAAGTCATATTTAAAGCTGATGTCTCTGTCTGCTGTAGACCAAAGCTCAACTCACTGAATGCAATTGCCTTCAGTAATTCTGATTAACATTTAATGTGTAAAGGGGGACTTTGATTGCATCTAATGCATGGATTAACAAAGATAATCCATGCATTAGATTAATCCATGTATTCATTTTAGTCAGAAACAACATTATGCAATTTCATTTGATTTTAAAACTCCTAAGCTTTAAAATGAAATGAAATTAGAGGGCACTGTTTTCTGAAATTACATATCATCATCACAGATTAGGTATGAATATGAGGTAAACACTGTGTGGCTGGAGCTTTATGTAGAATGCTTGATTTACTTTTAATTGAAGAGGGTTTCTTGGGAAATCTTTTGTTCTGGCAACACCAGATGTAGTGTAAAAAGGGAGCAAAATGCCACAATTCTGAGATTTAGAAAACATGTGCTCTAAACCTGTGTGCCCTTTTAACACAAGGACCCTTTCACATTTAAGACAGAAACAGCATGCCAGATACTCTCCTGTTGAGAAGAACTCAGCAGGTTTTAAAAAAGGAAACATCAAAGCACTCGTGGTTTTTCATGATCTGTAATAATACATTTATATACACTGATGAAACGAACTTTAATGTCTTGAAAACAGTATTATGCCATAATTTTTGATTTTCTGTGATTAAGTATAAATGTGTTAGCACCTTAAGGGAAACCTTGACCTTAAAAGAACCTGGTGCGCATCACTTCAGATTAGTCTTCTTTTTTATCATTTTAAGGTGAAAGTATGATATTTATTTTTTACCAGCTTGTTTAAGCTTTTTAGTCAGGTCATATGAGGATTACTCAAAATCAAATATTCTAAGCTAAGCCTTCATGTTTCATATTACACCACTGCATTGGGACTGTATTCACATAGCTGCCATATTACTCATAGCTCAGGGTTAGAAGGTTAGATGCTCTTATATTATTGTACTACTTCATTCCAGTTTCAAGTTATATAAACATAAGGAATGATCAGCAACTGAAAAGACAACTCTAAAAATCAGGGGTTACTTGAGGTCATATTGGAACGTAAAAGAGTAGATTTCATTAGCCATTACCTAACATGGGTTGTATATGACTCTAGAACCAAGGTTACCACCTGCCTAATCATATTATTTTAAATGACACAAAGTTTTACTCTAAATTAAAAATGACAGGTAAAAGTAAGTAAAATGTTATTTACATAGCATCTTTCAAGATGAGCATCACAAAGTGCTTCATAACAAAATGCTAAAAACAAAGTTTCCTTTGTAAAAGCGATAACAGAGTCAGTGCAACTGAATTAGCAATATTAGCTAATTTTAAATGACACAAAGCCAGACAGAGCTATTATGAACAAAAATGACAGGCTCTGCTAACACAAGTGAAGAATGAATTACCAAAATCCACATGTGATGAAATAAAGGCACGGATAACAATTTTTACAAGATGAGCATCACAATGGAAGTCATCTTGGCAAATTTAAAATGCTAAAACAAAGTTTCCTTTTTAACATAAGCATGCAACACAGTGGGTCAAAATCACCTCAAGGTTCCTAATAAGACTGACATGGCAAGAGGACCTAGAGTTTTATTCCATCTGCATAGTGGTCATACAAAACTGAAGAAGAAGCAAATATGTGGAAAAACAATAATGGCCCCAAAACAGAACCCTGCGGTACACCACGGACAAAAGAAATGGAAGAGGACCAGAAGCAGCCACAGAAAAAGATGATTTTAACAGATACAAAAAGAACCTCTCCAAAGCAGACTCCAATACACCCACCCAGAATCTCATCCAATCAAGCATGATGTGATTACATTTAATGACAAATTCATATATATTGCATATGACAATCCAAATTCATATATTAATGAATAATGGAAAAGGGCATAGTGTGTCATAATGAATAAAAACATATATACATAGAGCTATTTTGTGAATATGAACATTAGGCAGAAAAATTTGCTCCAGAGACCTGTAATAATAAAGAGATGTGATTTTTATCTACAACAGCATTCAATGACGTTAATTGCTGTGAAACTCTTCTATGCAGAAATGACTTACTGTGATAATCCTTGCATGCTGACTTTGCAAGTCTTAACAGCTATTGTTTAAATACTTCCTTGGAGCAAGATTTCATTCAAAAGCATGGCCAACAGAAAAATGCCTCCAAAGCTACTGAGTCTGAATTGCTCTAGCCAGATTGCAGCATGTTTCCTATTGCCAAAGCATGCTCCTCTTGTACTGCTGAAGAACAACAATTATGGTCACATTACTGTTCCATTTCAATACACTTTCAACTACTGTACTTTGTAACTGCTAGAAGTACACTGAATGGGTGCTGCAGGAGTTGGTTCCCTGGTCTTTGCTGAGGACCACGGGAGCCTGAAGACAGCTGATAACTGCTGAGACCTTAAGCAGTGCCCCATGGTTGTCATGACAACAGACACTGCAGACACCAACCTTTCTCTGTAATAAAATAAACAACCCTAAACAAACCGAAACTGTAAAGCAGCCAAACTGTCATGCTCTTCTGAATCTGACTGGGCAGACTTCAGCAGTGGAGATTAGGTATTCCACTTTTCATTTTCTTTTCAGTCTGTTTTATCACAGAATGATATTCAAAGTCAGTGAATGGTCAGCTGCCATCAAATGCTGTCAGTTTAGGCTTCTCCTGGAAAACACTTGGATCTCTTTGAAGTCAACTGGAGAGTTTTCTGCTTGGAAAGCCATATTTGCCTCACTGAAATATAATTTTCAGTTTAATCTTTAACCGTACTTGTTGGTGGGTTCTTTTGTATGTTTTTTTAAATATTTATTAGTTTTTATTTTATTTGGTTTTATTAGCTCATTGCCAATGTATACACTACTTCACTGTTAATGACTCATGCAAGTAGGATCCATTCTAAGAAGGCAGTGCATCTTACATTTGGTTGACAGCTGTTTTTGCCTTCTGGTGCTGATGTTCACTTTTAAATACAATTTCCAGACTACATTAACTCATCATGTTGTTCTTCTCAAACCCTAGTTTCACCACATGCACTGAAAACCTGAACTTTTTCAGGCTTTTTTGAGACTCATGTGTGAATTGGGTCAGTACAGTAATTGCCCAGTGGACTGACAGCAAGAAAGTACATGTCGTGTGTACTGCCTCCTGACAGTTTAATCAAGTCTCACTCTTGCCTAAAGCAAACACAATAGTTTCAGTAATGAAAGAGTATTTTCTCCTGTTGTGTGCAACATTTGTCAAACGACAAATATAGAAAATACTCCTCCGTGTCCTCTGTGATATACTAGTGACATTTATATCACTTTAAATTTATTGACAAAGAGCCTAGAGAGTAAAATCCAAACTGTGGAAACGACTATCTACTTATGCTAAAGCACAATATATTCTGCCCAACCATGCAGCCAATGCTTCATTTTTCAACAGGTAGTAAAAGCTGTGATGAACAGGCTGGTTCATTGTTGGAATACTGCCCTTTTCTACAGCAGAAATGCTGTCACTATATTTTTTCTGTGCAGTCCTCTTTGGGCTGGGTTTGCTCTCGGCTTTGTGGTAATATCGATTTAAAGACAGGGATTTGTTCTAATATGCAGCCACAATTAACACAGAAGTATAACTAGTGTAACAAGATATAAATAAATTTGAGTAACAGACAGCGATTATGGTATAAATTGTGGCAGAGTAGCCTGCACTGTTTGTATGTTCACCATGAATGGGTTTCTACCAGGTGCACCATTTCAATCCCCCAGCCCAGTGACATGCAGGTCAGGTGAAATGGGAGCTCTGAATGACACATGCCATTATGAGTATGAATGTGTTTGTTTGAGACAGAGCGTAAACCATGGTCAAAATGAGAGGTGGGATACACTCTTGCCCAAATGTGTCCCTGAACAGGAAAAGAATAAATGGGTTGTTCCATATGAAAACAAAAAGGACAAGCTACTGGCCAGCACTCCACTATTAATCAGCTTTTATCTCCCACACAATGCAAATATGTTATTGTTGTTTAAATGTTAAAAATATTCAATTAGTGCCTTGTGAAAACAAATACAAATTCAGCTCAGGGACTCACTCCACTTTGCCTCGTCTTTCTAAAAATCACTTCACACGACCATCGTACTTTCTAAATATCTCATCTCAAGCCCTATATTATCCTCTTCTAATTCTAGCATGCACTCCTATAGTTTTGGTTAAAAATTTTTTTAAATATTGGAGGATTCTTTGAAAGGTCACAGGAATACTTTACTGTACTCACTGTCATCCAACATTATGTCTCTTTTGCAAGCACATTTTATTATAGTAATTGGCTGTGAATTAATTTAGTTGTTTAAGTGAAAAGCAAAGACCTTATGTGAGACGTAGATATGGGGCGCTTGAAAAATGCATAGACCAAAACTATTCTTCTGTGAATTTAATGCTCTTTAAGCAATTATTTATTGTAATTATTTATCCAGAATAATATTTGAATACAATACAGTATGCCATACAAGTTATTATACATTTGCTAATATGTGACGTACCTATTAATGTACTTTAATGTATTTAAGATGTTTTATGTGTTGAATTAATTAAGGAAGTTTGTGTTTTTTAAGCCTAGGTTATGAACTTTATCTTAAATAGAAGCACATGACTGGTTAAGCAGACTTTCATTTAGACCCTGGCTTTTTGCCCTCTGCACTCTTTTCAGAATGAACACAAAGGTGAAGCTTTTGAAGCTGTATGCATGAAGGACATTTAGTATGACTTAGCTTGTTTGATCAGAGTAAAGTACGTAATTATGTGTTAAGAATTTTTTTAATTTATTATCATGTCAAAATGTCAGTAAAGTATCATTAGTGCCTTTTAGCAGTCTCTTCTTCATTGAATTTAAATTACTTTTACCAAGGATGAAAAAGTGGTTCTGAATCTTTTTTTCCTTCATTTATTTTCTCTCTTTGCTTTTCTGGCTTTTGCCGTTTGTAACAGTATTTTTAAAGAGGATTTTAGGAGAGAAATTTATGTGTGTTTTGACCAGCAGCTTGGTGCAATTTAACTGGAATGTGATAACATTACTACCGCAGCATTGGCTAGTGTAATGGTCAATAAATTAACTGACTGCAGCATATCCATTATCCAGTGTATAGATGTTAAAGCTGTTTAATGTAAATGGTAGCACAAATGTAAATTATCAAAATACACGCACCTTTCATAATCAACTTCATGTCAACTCTCCACTGATTCCAACTACCTGAGTTACTCTGACCAGTCGCTATCCCCACTGCCTTTTTCCTGGACATCCCTAGCAAGAATCTGAAACAGTTTGAGTATTCTGAGTCTGCCTCTTCACGTTAGTTGAACTCATCTCCTTCTCTTTTCTGACAGAGTTGACAAACTGAACTGTGATGCAGACTCTGGGTGATTCTCCAGTTACAAGTCTCCCTTGTGAATTCTGAATTCTCATCAGTAAACCGCTGAAACTGCACAGTGTCCTGCTTCGGGTCCACCATAAAATGTTAGTTTTAAGGATTATGACAGACATGTTTTTCAAAGAACGACATTTAGCATGTACGCTGCAAGCAACATACTCCAAAACCTTGTAGTGCTTCATGGATATTTAAATTTCCCTGGCTTCTCTCCTCATAGCATCCATTACTTCCAAAAAGAATTTAAAATTGTTATCGATCAGAACGCTTTGCCTGTGTACATTTTAAATGAGCTCAGGTGCAGAGAAGGAAGATGCAGCTGTTTTTGGATTTTGTTTTTTTCTTTGGATTATAGAGGTTTGCTTTTAGGGATGCGGTAACAAATTGTTTATTACTCATGTAATGACTTCCACCATAGAATCATGTCTGACTTTCATAACAACCTGAAGATACGTCCGTGTAGCTTCATGTAGTCAGAAAATGTATTTCAGTGAAAGGTTTTGTAAATGCTTTGATGGCTAGTTTATGCATTAATCCATGCTGATTCATATTTCACAATAGATGATGTAACAGTTACATAACTACATTAAACGCTACGTCCAAATGAACAGAATTAACTTTTGGGGATATATAAATGATTATTTTTTAAATCTTTTTGTAAATGGTTACCGTACACTCTCAAGTGATTGCTTATGCTGTGCTTATTATTCAGTACATATTAACTACCTGCAGACATGTGGTACCTTTAGGACAGGGGTCGGCAACATGCGGCTCCGGAGCCGCATGCGGCTCTTTAGTCCTTAAAGTGCGGCTCCGCCTGGTTTGGGCAAATAAATTAGAAGCATTTAGCTGAAGTGTATTTTATTTATGTTAGTTCTTTTTAACTCGGAGTTCTAAATTGGAAGATTATTGTGATATTGAAATATAAAAATAAAATTATATTCTATTATTTTTCATCGCTCAAAATAAGAGTCACACTCGCGGAAGCCGGTGTACCCTCGAAACGCCGTGCATTTATCGAGACTTTCAACCCCAGGTAGGCCAATTATGGATCTTCGGATCCACATTATGTCAGCAGCTGTTCTCCACCGTGAACTATGTTAAAGACAAACACCGTTCACGCCTGACAGATGACAGCTTACAGTCCTGCGTAAACTGACTTATACAGCCCGATTTGCGGACTCTGTGCGCAGAGGTTCAGGAGCAGAAGTCCCATTGTAAACAAATCACGGCAGACCCGACGATGTTTCCATGAGCATGCTTTTGAGCATCTCTTTATTGGGCACTTTTCTTTTCACACACGGTTGCTGTGCGCATACAGCCGGCTGTAGCTTTTCAGCTCACAGCCCGACATACACCACCAACAGAGCACAGATAGCGCAGGCGTAAAGGCAGCGAGGCGTGATTGCGGGTGTCGCTCAGGTGATCCGCCTCCCCTGCAGCGGCGCCGCAAACCACGCCCTGCCGCGCGCATAACCAGGTAAAATACATAATTAGGCAGAATTTTGCAAATATCTATTTTCATCTTTCAGCAGCATAGTGCTTTTTTCCAATTATTTTTTAAGAGTCAGGTCAAGGCTCCAACAGCCCAAAGCGATATAAGGGTGGCGGCTGACAACAGTTTTGTTTGCTACATGGATCATTTTAGTTCAGCTGGGTGTCTTTCCTTTTGTTATATTTCTTTAAGAGTTCAAAATGTGTTGATTACATAAATATAATTTAATTTTCTCTGTAGCACTTCATGGATTTCATAAGCAGCACACCTTAGTTGTTCACACAAAGCATAAAGATAAAAACAATATATACAGTGTTATCTTCATTTTAGATGTCAAAAAGTATTTGCGGCTCCCAGTGTTTTCTTTTGCATGGAAACCGGGTCCAAATGGCTCTTTGGGTGTAAAAGGTTGCAGACCCCTGCTTTAGGATGTGTGCAAATGTGTGGAACAACCTTGAAAACACAGTATAGGAATTGTGAGATTATGTCAATTGAAAATATGATCAAAGTCACAGCGTTCACATTTTATGAAACCGATTGCAAATGGCAATCAGCCTCATAGTAACAAAGCTGCATCTCGTGCTGCTTTACAGATAAATGTGTTTGGTTAATGGGCTATTTCCTGAGTGCATTTCAGTCAATGTTCGCATGCTGAACACTCGCTGTGCTGATTGGCAGGCAGTCCCAGCTCTCCTGATCCAAATCTGCTCAGCAGAGGCAATCCAGAAGGTGTCTCAGTTGCCTGACTGGATGGATTAAAGGCGACATAAAACAGTAATCTGAGATCTGTTCATTAAAGCTTGTCTGATAAAATGGAAATATGTATGTGAGTTATGCAAATTGAACAGAAGGAGAGAGCCTTTGAAAACTGTACAGGTACAAAAATGGCTTAAGCACAATAAGAATTGTCATGTTATGTTTAGGAGTAACAGTAGGGAAACCTGGCTTCCTCCAAAGCAAACTAACTCACAAATGTATTTTTTTTTAAAAACCACACAGATCTGGTACACAAGTCCATCACTGTCCTGCCGGCAAAGAGGCGTACGCAGCACACACAGCCCAAACCCTGCCAAATGGTCCACTGGCTCTCACTGCATGCTCTTTGCCAGCCTTGTACTCCTTGAACCCGATAAATGAGTGAAAACAGATGCTTGCCCTTGGTCACCTGCCGAGACATCACACCAACCATGACACCAGTCAATTCCAACAAGACACCCATCCTGGAGCTTGGCCCACTATTTAGTTGACAAAAATCTGCCTGCCAAAATCTGTCAGATATTCTACCTGAAGTAAGTAGACAGGCATTTTTTATTTCTGTCTGTCACAACTCTTCAAGATCAGCGTTGCTTTACAAGTGTTTGGTTAACATAAAAATGAAGGCTGAGTTTGGGTGTGTACTGACTCATGACTTAGGAAGAGGATCTCTACTTTTTATATAAATAGACTGAAAAGACATTTCAGAATAATAAATTACAGTCAAAGATTTTTGTTGATAATGCAGAAAATGTAATTAGAATTGAGAATAAGGTTGGGATTTTTTTATGTTTCTAAAAAGAATATGAGCCTGTTTTTGCTTTGCTCTGTAGGAAGACTCAAGTTTCTCTAAGAAGACAGTAGCCTCAGTAACCACAGTGACTTACTGCAGATTAGTTCTGGCTAATCGTGGCTTTTGTGCCAGAAAAGACTCGGGGCTTTGAGTTTGTTTGACTGGCTCAAAGAGGGAGAAATGCTCTAATATTCATCTGATTGGCTGGAGAAGAAAGCCACCTGACTGGTTAACTGATTTATAAAGGAAATAATGGCCAACTGTCTGATTAGGTACTTACGTAATACCTTCTGCAGACAGTAATATACTGCCTGGGCAACGTCTGGACCTAGCTGCACTAAATCATAAGAGAATACTTTCCAACAACCAAAACAACAGAGGACATTCAGGCCAGTAAGAATACTCTCTGCAATCCAATTAGCAATCCAATTTGAGAACTGCAAAAAAATTAAAGCTAACCTCCCCCATTTTTTATTTCCCTCCCTCAAAACTCCTTGGTAAGCAGTGCACATTTCAATACACTGACACTGCCTCTTAACATAATTGCATTTATAAGTGTCTATCAGCTGTAGATTTCTCTGTTGGCATTCCTTTATGTGGCCATGTTTACCCTACAAACAGTTTGTATATAGTTGATCCTCCATAAAGACAAAAACTTCTCACTGAAAGTGATACAAAATCAAATAAATTACATGTAAAATATAGATGTTTATTTATTATAATGATAAAAATGATCATACAAAAAGACAAGGAAACAATAGGTACACCACAACATTTAACATCTTCTGTCACATTTAGTTAAGGTGGAATCTTTGGTTTAATCATTCAAATCTATAAAGTCTAGGATTTCCCTGCTAAAATATGCAGTAAAAATAGCTTCCACTCGATATATGTACTTTTCAGTAACACAAAATAAAGAAACAAACAAACCTCAGTTTGAATAAAAACTGTTTACACATTTATGGAGGACAAATCAATGATTTTGTTTATTTTTGCAAGTTTATTTTTTGCTAAATAAAAATTATCATAAAAATCTTTGAAATAAATGTGTTATTACTAACTTATTACTACTAATAATTAGAACAGGATTATTACGATATTTATTCTTCCAATAAGAAATTGATATTTGCATATGTTACTGTTTGTTCATGCATTTGCAAGTGCACTCACTGGGAAAAAGGAATGCATGACCAGCATGGCTAAACAAAGAGTGGACATAAAAGGTTTTTGACCACATGATGCATCGTGTTCAACATGACAGTTTATGATGGGTACTTGAAATCATCTGGTATAGAGCTGTGGGTGTAGTTCGGACAAAGAGCGGTCAAAAACTCAAGGTCACGTTGAGATCAAGGACAGGTTGGATATTTTTAAATGTCAGAGAGAACTCAGATGGGATTTGGAGAATGGATGGAAACTGAAAGGTTTCATATTTATGCGGATATTATTAAACAGTAAAAGCCAGATTGGATCCTTACCCTTCTTTGGATTTTTGGCTTTTTGGCTGAGTACAAGTCAAAACTATGAAAGCTGCAAGCCAAGTGGGTTTTGTGATTCAAGTGTAATTTGCCTCTATATCAGATGTAACTCTTGAAACAATATTGTTTATCTGTTTCATCCAAGACCTAAACAGATAGCTAATAAATAAAATTGGATTGGATTGGAAATGGCTGAATGAGAATGAGAAATAATAAATACACAGATACAAGTGAACAACCACTGATAAAATAACATTTTAAAATGAACAAAATTTTCAGTTTGATGGGGAAAAAGGGGTTTTGTTATATAAAGAAGATCAGGTGTGATCTGGGGCACCCAGTATTTTTTATTCTGTGAAAATGAAGGGAAAAGAAAAAACATTTGAACCACCTGTTTCTTTGGTAAGATCATAAATGAAATCTATTTCATCTGTATCCCCCCAAAAATAGATTGCATGTGTGTGTCTCCAGTTCACATCAACATCTTGTCACATCATACATGCATAAAAACTTGCCAGAAGCATGCCATTGGCTATTTGGCTATAGTCAGCTATCAAGGCATCTGATTAATTATCTATTTAAATATATTTCACTTCAAGTGGTGTAGCGACGTATTTTTATTGATATACAATATATTTAGTTGCAAGGAAAGGAACTGCTCATGATCTGTAGCATATCGTATCATCTATCAGACATGGTGAAGGCAATATTATGGCAGCCAGAGGAACCAGGGTCACTAGAGTTTATTGATGATGTGACTCCTGATAGAACTAGCAGGATGAAGTGGCCATACTGTCAGCCTTAATTCAGCCAAATGCACAAAAGTGATTGGACAGTGCTTCACAGTGCAAATGGATAATGACCCAAAGCCTATCGTAAAAGCAACCCAAGGGTTTCATAAGGCACACGTCTCAGTAATTAGTTAGTTAGTTTAAAATAGCATTTGGAAAGAGCATTGGGGGATTTTCATGGGTTCCAGACTTCAGACAGTCATTAACTGTAATTTTCATTTAAAATGAAACTCCCTGAAAGTCTTCTATTTAAAATCAGCTTAGTTTCTCTAATTTTTTTTGAGCCTCTGAAAATGGGAAAATATGTTTAAAAATGGCTGTAATTTCAAAACAGTTATAACAATACTTTTAGTCTTTGAACTAAAGCTGAAAGACTGCACTTGTTTTGAATCGACCATGGAGATGTAAAGTGGCAAATTAACAGAAAAATGACATTGTCAGAAAACTCTGCTACAATCCTAATTCTGAAAAAGTTGTGACTGTAACTAAATATAATGATTTGCAAATCACATAAATGCATATTTCACAGTGGAACATAGAAAACAGCTGAGAAAATGTACCATTATAAACAATACGCTGGTTTGAATTTGATGACACGTCTCAAAAAATTTCAGGCAGGGCAATGTGTAACATCCCCTATTCTATATATACAGTATGTAAATGTTGGGAGAGGAATATTGTCCCATTCATGTCTGATACAGGACCTGCTTGACAGTTCAGGGTCTTGTCATGATGCACGAAATTTTTTGAGTTAGTGCAGCGGTCCCCAACCTTTTTTGCCTCACGGACCGGTTTATGCCCGACAATACCGGCCTTTAAGGTGTCGCGGATAAATACAACAAAATAAAACTAGTACCGGTACCGAAAAAAAGAAGATTTATTCATAACACACGTGAAAAGACCCAGGAAAACCGAGTTAACGATAAAAGCGATAACAAAATAATTGAAAACCGATAAAACCCTGAAAACCATACATTTCACATCTGAGCCTCAACTCTCGCGGCCCGGTACCAAACGACTCACGGACCGGTACCGGTCCGAGGCCCGGGGGTTGGGGACCGCTGAGTTAGTGGATGATCTGGACTCCAGGCAGGCCATTGCAGCATCCTGCAGTTCATCATTTTCTTGTTAAAATATGCAAAGCTTTGCCCGAAAAAGACATTGTCTGGCCGTTGCATATGCTGTGCATGTGTTGCTCTAAAACCTGTATATATGCCTTTTAACAATGATGGTACCTTTCCAATGTGCAAGCTGCCAATTCCATAGTCACTGATGCACCCCCAAACCATAAGAGATGAGGGTGATTGAACTGAATGCTGATAACAAGCCAAAGATCTCTCCTGAGTCTGGAGGAGATGTGGAGATGCACAGTTGTCAGGGGCTGGGTCTGTGACCCAGCATTTTCAGTTTATTTTGTATTTTTTGATTTCTTATACTGCATATCAAGTTCTAGTGGTGTTGGTATTATTAGTTAGGATTTAGTTGAGTTTTATTATAGTTTAGGTTTTCATCTAATCTGTTCTTGTTTTCTGTGTCCGTATGTCTTGTGTTTCTCGCCTGCGTGTTTCATGTTTTCAAGCTTTTGTGTTATGTCTACATCTCTCAGTGCTTCCTGTTTTATTTTGAAAGTCTCGTGTTTCTTTGTTCAGTGTGTTTAGTTTAACTCTTCCCCTGTGACGCCGTTATGTTCATTTGTGTCAGCTGTTTCCCCATGTGTTTCCACATCCCCTGATCACCTCCTGTGTGTATTTAGTCTGTGTGTTTTTATTCTGTCTTTGTCAGGTGGTCTGTTTTCCTCCCTTCATGTCACGGTTCCCGCATGCTCCTGCTCTGAATCATGTTCATGTCTTTTTCAAAGTCATCAAAGTCTAATTTTTCCCAGTTTAGGTTTTAGTTTTAACCATTGTTCATTTTTGCCTTATTTTGTGTTCATGTTTTTCGGCCCAAATAAATGGCTCGCTTTTTGTTATACTCCGTTTTTCTCCCATGCCTGCATTTTTGGTCCACACCTCAAACACACCGGCCTGTCCAGCCGTGACACACAGTAGTAATACTATGTTTGAGATGAATTCTTGTTTTTCTTGTCACCCAAGATAGCTCTATAACACGTTTCTATTTGTGTTTGTGAAATATGTAACTCAGAGTCAAACATTCATTTTGATATACTAACGAGGATCAATATCAACAGAACAAAGCTGACATTTGCCTGGACACCAACCTTTATGATAGCCAGAGATGGTAGCGTATACAGACACGGCAACACTCATATTAGACATTCAAAAAGTGTTGAAGAAATATTCAAAGTAAGTATAAAAATGGTAATACATTCATTCATGTCAAAGAAGGATGTGATTGTGAAGGAAAGAAAAATGCCTCCAGCCAGTGATAGCAGGTGGTCCATGAAGAGTCGATTCACTGTGGAGCTGGTGAAGAGCATGTCAAGCAGACCTTAAAAGCACTGAGATGGGTACTTGCACCAGGGGGCACAGGAATTGTATTGGACGGGGGGAAAGTTATAATTGATGGCAGTGTCCTTTTGTTCAAACAAACAGATGTTTCATTTCAGAGCAAAATACAAAAAAGGGAAGTAGTTTGATCTTTCTAAAGTTGCAGATTAGGCAGAAAACGGAAAATATTAACCGCTCAGATTGCTTCTTTGCTTCTATACTTTCAATAAACCGCAGAAAATGTGATGTGAGAGCTGTCCTCGTTTCTAATTTAAAGGCAGCGCAAGCTCTTATTGTCTGGATAATAAATTGCACAGTATGTACTGGTCCCATCATGGCAGAGGACACACTTATGGGAGTCTCGATATAAGCATTGTAATTAATGGTACAGTTAGGACAAAAAACAACTTGCTAAGTGATTTGGGGTTTTTTTTGTTTTTTGAATGCAAATTTCTCCGAGCTTATCATAAAAAATAGCTTGCTTACCTGGTCCAACTCAGAACAAGATTGATGCCTCAATTTT
Source organism: Oreochromis aureus (assembly GCF_013358895.1). Classification (NCBI taxonomy): domain Eukaryota; kingdom Metazoa; phylum Chordata; class Actinopteri; order Cichliformes; family Cichlidae; genus Oreochromis; species Oreochromis aureus. Next base: position 16,130,641 of record NC_052951.1, on the reverse strand, counting down.
TCCATTCAAATACTTGTTAGGAAGCCATTTAATGGTTTAAGGTTCTCCTTTCTTTTTTTTTTTACAGCTTCTCCAAAATCCATCCAGCTGACCTTCTTAATCCGACTGCCTGTTTTGGTTCATATAGTACATTCTGTCTGGCAACAGCACTAAAGACAGAGCTGGGCATAAATCGTGAGGTATAAAATCCTCTATTATGGATTCAATCCCCCCCAAAAAATGAGTTGCTGTGTTGTGACTTTCGACCCAGTGATTCTTCACATTTTCGTCAGCAATCAAATAGCGCTTTCTCACCTCGGCTATCTCTGCTGACACCGACTATTCACCTGAGCGCCAGAGATGTTTCGCCTTTGCCCCCAAAGTTACACCACTGCTCAGTCAGCTCACACCTTCAGATTCACCCTGGACTGGTATAAAAGTAGGTAGATAAAAATACAATCTCGGGCTATTATGTTGACATTTTTTGAGTTTTACAAGTGCAGTGAATAAACAGTTCACTTTGATGTGGCAACAGACAGATATGCTGTCTTCCACCGAACCTTATCTTGTTCTTCTTCCTAACAGCTACGAAAGTGCCAAAGAAAATGTGTTGGGGTAGAGTCTCTCAAAAATAAAATACACTATTGAATTTTGAGTGACAATAACTGTCATTAAAAAGGCAAAAATATACACTCAAAATCAGACTTCATCAGAAGTACAATCTTTGCAGGCCTGGATTACATCCCATTATAATAAGTGCACAGACGTGATCTGAGTACATAGAGGCAACATCAGTCCTGATCTAATCTAGCACAAATTGAATGCAAAATAATACCGTTCGAAACCAAATAATTTAACATCTTAATCCTTACATACTTCACAAATGCTCGCCATCACTACAGTGGTGTTGTTTCATCATGTTAATTGTAACTTATTAAGAATACTTTTCACTTCTTAAAAGAAAAAGTGCAACAACAAACCAAAACTTCAATGACACAGTAGCTCATTCAGCTCACAGTCCATTACAATTCACAGGCTACTGCCCGTAAATGACAAATGTGACCTTGAGCTTGATCACAGTGTGTGTGAAGACTTATGAGGTGATCACTGTGTGTAGGTTTGATTCAATTCTGCCCAATATTGTAGCTTGTGAAAGAGAGAGTGGCGTTCATAGGTCTGTTGGCATATTTGTGCATTAAACTGTTCTGTTCTGAAGCCACATGTGGTATCAAAACACTGAAAACTGCATTAGCAGTAATGGTTTTCTGATATGTTTGATTTACCAGAACAGTGTGAATTTGCAAAAAATTATTTTCTAAAGTTAAGTGGTGAAAAGTTTAAATATTGTGTTTTGATAGCCGACCGAAGACATCTGCAAAAGACAAAACTGAGAACCTTTCAAGAAAAATACACACAAATATGATTTCTTAAAAACTAAAGCTCACTCCAAACACAGTTAAGATCGTCACTGTTGTGGAGCCTATCCCAGGTCTCATTGGGTGAGGGGCAGTGTACACCTTGGACAGGCTGCCAACCATGGAGAACCATGGAGATGCAGTATTTGTTTGGCTTGGACTTTGTTGTGTGTCAGCTTTAGGAGGCTATTCCAGAAAGTAGGTTTAGTGAAAACTCTGAGTTTGTTTAACCTGAGATGAAGGAAACTCTCTGTTTCAGAACATTGTGTGTTTAGAAAGAGAGTTATCTTTCCTCCGTGGGTTATAGCCAAAGAGTGAGTGAGTGTGTGCTTCTGTGTCTCATTTGTGTCTGTGAAAACTGCTGGGAAGTGTTTGTCCTGCATCTTTGGATGATGATGTGTGAAGATTGTCCTCCTGGGCCTTATTTATACTTTTTTGAAGTAGTTCAAATCCCATAAGAACCAGAACATCCTTTGGTTAGACTTTTTGAATAGCTCTAACACCTCTAGCTAATATCAACATGTGGTCTGTGTGAGATGCGACAAAGTCAAATCTCATCAAGCCAACTAAGTTCAATTCAAGCCCCACAGTTCTTAAGAATCTATTTATGGAATTTATCTTATGTAATGGAGTCTTGCCCAGATAAGCTCTAAAAATTATTAAAAAATAAATACAATAAATATAGGGCAGACCCAGGACAGTGATTTAAAAGTTGTACATTTGTACAATATAAAAAAATAAATACAATAAATATGTTTATGTGTTTAAGAACATTTACACCTCGAAGGCAAACTATGTGGAAGCACTATGTGGGAGCACCGCAATAAAGTTGTTAAATGTTGACCAAGTGGAAATTAACAAATGTCACTGTTATTCATGACAGTATGAGCGTTTATTGAGCTTTGATTTTTTTTTTTTTTTAAGTCCTTATAAGACCTAGCAATTCATTCTTCTCCTCTGTGGGGAACACGAGTATGAAACTTCTACATCAAGCCAAATTTATGCATCCTGGGCTTTTTAGTGATGCCATATTTGTGGGAGGTTTGACTAACAGACAACATCACCTTTCTTTTTTAAATTGATAGGCACTGCAGCTTCCACATTTTATGGCAATAAGACAGCTTTAGTGATATTTTTGCAGGTATTATGTTTCTTTTGGTAAAATTGTTCATTCAATATGAGACTCTTAATTTCAGCTTAACAGTAATTTCAACCCTATCAAAACAAAACTTTAATTCAGTGTCCTTTGTAGTGGACAGCAGGACTTACTAACCCCAGTTTTCAACCTATATCTGTACTTCAGGAAGCAGAGGGCTCACTGAGGCAGAAAGGATTTAACTGTAAAAGGGGAGTCGGACGTATAGGTGTCAGAGGATGAGGTGGAAGAGAGCCAGGCAGAACAGGAAGGTGAGAGCTCAGAGGACATACCAGAGGAGCTTTAGCAGGGACAAAGTGATGGCACCCACTGTCCATCATGGATAAAAATCAATGTGTACTCTGAAGCGCTCTGAGGTTTTTTGGCCATACAATGTGTAAAAGTGTAATAAGAGCGTTTTTAGTTAAACACACACACAAAAGTTTGGTTTCTTAAACTATTTTAAAAATCAGTTAATATTTGCTAAAATTGCAGTAAACTGTACCTCTCCTTTCTTTATTAAGTCAATTTCAACCCTACTGAATCTGTGTCAAGAGACTTTCTAACATGAAACACGAAAACAGGACAATGCTGGCCACAACCACCAAAACTGCAGGGCGCCAGATCACATCAAACACTAATTTTGAAAAGGTTTTTGAAAATGTCAAAATGTACAAACCACAATGAGACACTCAACCCTGAAGGCACAATTAAAACTGCAAACATGGCATGGCATGGCATGACTTTTACACCCCAGAATCAAGATGTACCGGTTCCTAGTAATAGCCAGTTTAATGAATCGGAATTTTTTCGAGGTTAGGCAGTCGCACAAAGTAACAATATCTTGATGTCTCTGAAAAAAGGAAAAACAGTAATTCCTTCTGAAATATTCAGAATTTTAGAAGAGGAGTCACACTTATTGCTGTTTTTTTATTACTATTACTGAAAGTGCAGTAAACTATACCTCTCCTTCTGTCATAACCTGTGTGTGGCAGGCACGATTGGACCCAAATGCAGACTCACAGAGAGGATTTGAACACAAAAACTCAGCTTTATTGCTAGAATGACATGATAAAAAATCTAAACTGGAAAATCTACAAACTGAATCATGAACAGACCATACACAGCCAGGTATGAGGGAAACTCTGACAATGGATTGAGGGAAACAGAGACTTAAATACACAGGGAATGACGAGGGAACAGAAAACACATGGGGAACACAGCTGACACAAATTAGACCTGATGAGACAGGAAGGAAAGCAAAACTGAAAATACTAACCCAAGACACGGACTGTCAAAGTAAAACAGGAAACATGGTGAGACATAGACTGTGACAACCGGACATGGCACATGCAGACCGACTGGAACACAAGAAGAGGAACGGACAAGGGGAATAAAACACAGACATCACTAAGAGGGCAAGGGAGAGCGAGAGGGGAACACAAGGACCAGGGAAAGAGCGAGGGAACCCCAAGGGACCACTAGAGAGAGAGAGAGAGACCTGACCACAAGATAGACATGAAGGCATCACAGACAAGGGGAGCCTTTGCAGATTTGTTAACAAAACACAGGAACTCAAAAACAATGGGTCAAAATGACCCAGAACCATGACACTTTCTTTATCAGAACTTTTTAACATGAAATATTAACCATGACTGCATTAAAACAGTAATTACATAACCAGGTTTTTGAAAATGTCACAGCACACAAACCACAGGGAGGAGCTCATTTCTGGAACAGATACAAAGTGAGATATTCAATATATGGTAAAATTACAAACAATCAAGCCTTATATTAACAAACAAACATGAGATCCCTTTACATTATAAATCTTACATTATAAATCTTATTACCATTTTCTGTTGGAGCATCACATCCACGATAAGAGCCTCCCATTCCACCACACCCCAAAGGTGCTGGACTGAGATCTGGTGACTGTTGGGGGACACTACAGTACAGTGAACTCATTGCCATGTTTAGAAAACCAGTTTAAGATAATTTAAACAGTTTTGTTATCCTGTTGAAAGCAGCCATTAGCAGATGGGTACGCTATGATCATAAAGGGATGGACATAGTCAGCAACAATAGTTGGGTAGGCTGTGGTGTTTTTAGCATTGCTAAAATAAAAAGGGATGAAACAGATAAAAATCGTTTATTTAGAAACTACACCATCAGAACACCACCATTCCTCTTAGCAACACATCACAGACCAAACATCCACGATAAGAGGGTCCCCATCTGGTGATTGGGGACAGTCAGTACAGTGGCTCATTGCCATGTAGAAAACCCCTGCAGGTTTTAGATCGCACCCTGGGTCGTTTTAGCATTGCTAAAATAAAGGGATGAAACACACCTGAATCACATGATTAGTTCATTACCAGGCCTCTGGAGAACTTCAAGACATGTTGAGAAGGTAATTTATCCATTTAAATCAGCTGTGATGGATCAAGGACACATCTAAAACCTGCAGGGACACCGGCCCTTGTGGACTGGGATTGGGGACCCCTGCTCTAAACTGTCGACACAGGTCAGGATGGATCCATGGTTTCATGCTGTTTACACCAAATTCTGATCCTACCATAAAAAAGGCAGAAATCAAGAGTCATCAGTCCAGGCAATGTTTTGTCAGTCAAACTGTAGCTATAGTTTCATGATCTTAGCTGACAGGAATGGCATCCAGTGTGTTTGTCTGCTGCCATACGCCATCTGTTTCTAGACTTGATGTGTTGTGCCTTCAAAGATATCTTTCTGACTACCTTGGTTGTAATGAGTGGTCTTTTGAGTTACTGTTGCTTTCCTGCAGCTCGAAGCAATCTGGCCATTCCCCTCTGACCTCTGGCATCAACAAGACATTTTCACCCAGAGAACTGTTGCTCACCAGATATTTTGCTCTTTTTCAGACCACACTTTGCAGAGGCAAGAGAAAAAAGATGGTTGTGTGAGAAAATCCAAGTAGATTAGCAGTTTCTAACATCACTTTTTCTGAGATCAGACTGTCTGGTTCCAGCAACCATGCCACATTGAATACACAGGTAACGGACACAAAGCTTACACAGACTGCGTGACAATGAATGGAGAGATATGAAGAGAATGTATACACTCATCAGATACTGAGAGGAGGTAACAGGTGAAACCATAGCTGAACCTAATAGACATAACAAGACGAGGAAGTAAACACAAGACAGAGCGAACAACAGTTCCCAAAATAAAATGGGAAGCAACTGGGACAAGAAAGAATGAACTCAAAGTAAACTCATTCATCAACAGTTACTACTGCTAACCAGAACTGAAAACTCAACGTAGAGGAATACAATATATCCTAATAAAGAAAGCACAAAAGCCACAAATAACAGATATATAAACTTTTTAAAAAAACAAAATGAAACTATTCAAGAAACAGTAAAATAGGTATTAACTATGTACTCACAAGGACAGAAAATCACAAACTAAATAGACACAAGGTGGGTTCTTCAATGGGCTCTTCCAGAAACGATAATGCTCTTTTCCGATTTTCTGATTGTAGGCAGTAATTTCATACCAGTTGCTCCAGAGCAGGTTAGGTTCACAGCAAGAGTTACCATGGCGATGCCTTAATAGTATCGAAAAACCCAGTATTACTCCTGAAGTTACCTGGATGAGACAGAATCCATCTTCATAGTACAGGCCTCAGGTGAACCTAACAAACTGACTGGTGATTGTATATTCATCATGCATTTTTGAATTAGATTTTTCCATAAACCAGTTTGTATGTAGATTTTGTAAACTGTTTTTTTCCTGTAACATTATTCCACCGAAGTGGGGACAAAACCCTCTACCAGTCGTTTATGGAGATTTATTCACAGAAATTAGAGACGAAGGATAAGTAGAAAGGACAGCATTATTCATTTAGGTGCGAATCCCCAGCTGCCTGGCTGCTTAACATTGCAAAATTCTTTCCTGAGCTGGTATGGAAGTATGAAGATTAATCGGAGTTCTAAGTGTGTTCTAATATTCCCTGTGGAGATTTATATTATGTTTTTGCTTTTTCATTCACTGACGCCTCACTTGTTGCCCTTAAGGACAAACTGTAATTTTTTAGCATTGTAACCGGTTTATGTCTGCAAATTGATTTCGTTCAGCTGTAAAAACAGCTTTGATCTCAGAAAATTTCCTCCCTTTGTGATTTTATCCCATAATAATACACCAGGCATGTATTAAAAGGGAAAGTAATTGTTGTTCTGCAAGACATTAATTTATAGCACTTTGTTTCTTAAGACTCATTGCAACAATTCTGAGATCATTCATAAGGTGGAAATAAATGCAAATTAAAAGTCACCTTCTTTTTATTTTTTTCAAACATTCCAGTGTTTTCCCCATTATTCTGGCAGATTAGACCTTTTCTCAAGTTGACATTGGGCAGACACCAAACTTAATATACATAAAAAATAAATAGAAGAGCAAACTCTCCCACGCTGAGAGGTACAACAAAACAAACAAAGCCACAGAGTCATCAATCAACCAGTGTCTGTGCACGCCCTCAACCTTACGAGAGCTCTAACCAATCCAAATAAAAGTTGTGAAAATGTTGAAAAGTGAAAGCGCCCGTGGATGAACTGTAGAGACTGGCTTAATTAAGGTTCAGCCACACCTAAGAACAAACAAATTATGGCAATTCATCTCCACTGACTTTGCATTGCATAAATGTGCCTTTGTGTCAATTAAGTGCCCTAGGAAAAAAAATAAAATAAAATAAAACCCTAAAATACAGTGTGGCAGGATGTATTAGTAACAAAAATCAACATAAGCTTTTATTAGCAGTCAAACTAAAACAACTGAGTGGAAGCCAGCAATAAGACACAAGGCACCAACAGACAAAATGGGACAACTCGGGATCCAGAGAGTCACTATCCCTACATATGAAGCACTGTGAAGTATGTGAAGTATTTTGTATTTTATCATGGAAAACAACAATTATTCAAACTATGTTTCTGTTAGTTGATCTAAAGCATACTGACTGCATTTTTTTTGTATTATAGTGAAATGTGGATAATTCAGGAAGCTATTACGTTTGATGGTGTCCTAGCTATTAAAGTAGATACCCAGCTAATTTTATAACAGCTAACTAGACCTAGATGTGCTACAATAATCCTCCTACAGGGTGAAATTTAATATTTATAGATCGTTAAGGGCATTATGTTGGTGTTACATTCTTTAGTATCTTGTTTTTACCCTTCATGGTTTGACACATTGCAGTATCTCTACCTTAACATGAAAGAATGTGAACGCTTATACTATATTGCCAGAAATATCTGCTTATTTGCTTTCCCATGCATAGGAACTTGACTGCTTGACATGAGTCAAATCTTCTGGGAAGGCTTTCCACAAAATTTAGAAGTCTGTTTATGGGAAATTTTGATCGTTCTTCTAGATTCACATTACAATACATTATTGAAAAAAGCTTGCAATTCTTTTGTAGCACTAACTGGAGAAGTAGAATCACCAAACCCCCATCAGAACTCAGAATCTGTACATGCACTGTATTGGGAAAAATATTTGCGCTTCTTCGCCTTCACACACATAATATGAATTTGTGTTTACATTCCATTTATGTCTTTATGGACCTTGCTTTGTGCACTGGTTTGCAGTCTTGTTGGAACCATGGTCATGACCATGTGCGGGGCCATCCTCACACCGTTCCCACAAAGCTGGGAGCATTGAATTGTCCTAAAAGTCTTGCTATGCTAAAGCGTAAAGAGTCCCTTCACTGGAACTAAGTGAATACAACTCCTGAAAAACAAGGCCACACCAAAATACCCCCTCCACCAAAACTTTACACTTAAAACAGTGCAGTCAACCAAGTACTATTCTCCTAGCAACCACCAAATACAAACTTGTCCATCAGATTGCCAGATGGAGAAGCACAAATCATCACTTCAGATAACCCATCTCCACTGTTCTAGAGTCTACTAGTAGTGTGCGTTACCACACTGTATTCAACATTTTGCGTTCCACTTGGTGATGCAAGGTTTGGATCAGCTGCTTGGCCTATGAAACCCATCCCATGAAGCTCTCTGCACACTGCTTTTGAGCTAATCTGAAGGCCACATGAAGTTTGCAGGTCTGTAGCGACTGACTCTACAGAAAATTGGTGACCTCTATGCACTGTGTTTCAGCATCCGCTGACCCTGCTCTGTGATTTTACATGGCCTGCCACTTTGGGGCTGAGTTGTTGTCAGTGCTTTAATACAACTACCAGGTGCCAAGTAAATTTCACAACTGGCCTTCTGACTGACATCCTAACACGGTAGCATGTTGGAATTCACTGAGCTCCTGAGAGTGGCCCATTTTTCCAAACTGTGTGTCTCGGTGCTTGATTTTACACACCTGTGGCCATGGAAGTGACTGGAACATCTGAATTCAATGATCTGAATGGTGAGTGAATACAACTGGAATGCAGTGTCCATTCCATCCTTTCTCATAACGAAACTGTATTAACAGTTGTTATTAGGATCTCTCAAATGCCTTAAATATTTTATAGAAATTAATTAAGACATCAGTTTAGTTCCAATGTGAAAGAAAAATCTTTGTCTGGATTTTTTATCAAAGAAATGTTGCTTTATTCTTTGGGTGGACTAAAGTTTCTAATGCAAACTCCTATCAGGTCGTGTTTCTCCTTGCAGTGGTTAGAAAACGTCTAAGAACCTCAAATTGCCTCAGATATTCATGCATAGCTGTCGTGTACTGGCAGCAGGCATCATACCTTAATCCCAGATTAAGCTTTGAAGCAAGGTTACTCGGTGATTAATCTTGGAAGCTGTGCATCATTTGGTATGTATCCATCAGTATTTAACTGCAACTTTCATTTCCCTGACTGCAGAGTGTGGATTGGATGGACTGCATTAGAGATAAATCAGACTCATTAATGATTTATCATTATGTGTTCACTTAATTTTCACTCCTTTTATCCTACTTTTAAAAATAACCTTCCCATTGACTACTTTTTGCACTTGAAAAAGCAGATTATTGGTTGACTTGTCAAGCCTTTTTCTATAATACCTTTTCTATAAAAAGCAGTGCTTTTAGAGGCCAGTTTCTAAAAACATAATGATGGATGTCGAAACTGTTCCACTTAATTATTTTCTGGACTTAAATGGCTTGCCTGAATGGTGCATATGACCAAATCTATCGAAGCCAAAAAGCAGTGAGCCAACATCTGTGATGCACAATTTGTGTAGAGTGCTCCTGGCAATGGCTGACACTAGTCAAACTATCAACTATAAACTGTAACTATTTTAGAAATGTTGGCAGTATCTGATTCTACTAACTTGTGGTTATTGGATACTACTTCTACAGCTGCTGATAGTTAAAAAGTATTAGTTCAAGCTGTGAAGAATATTTTTCAGAAAATATTAAGCTAGATAGTTGTTCTCATCCGCCCGAGCCAGAGGTCTGTAATCCACCATGTGGTCCTGCTACGCCTGAGCCAGTGGTCTGCACTTCACCCAAGTCAGTGGTCACTGACGCAGACATCACTGGTCCTGCACTGTCTGGCCATCTGTGGCTGCCTCCTGAAGTGCTAGTTCTTTGTTTTCCAATCTTATGCTCCTGTTTGCCTTTATGTTACCTTTCAGGTCCTGTTTGTCTTGGTCTCATCTGTGTGTTTTTCCCAGCCTGCCATGTCTCCCTCTCTGTCGCTGTCCCTCACTCTTTGTCTCTGTGTTGTTTCCTGTTTTACTATGGCAGTCCTTGTCCAGGGCTCTAGAGTGCAACCATTTTGGTCACACATGCGACCTAATTTCTAATAAATAATACCTAATAAATCCTAGGTCGCACAGGTGCGACCAGCTTCAGTTCCCCTGTCTCTGATCCCTGGTTCCTGGTTTTCACTTCACCTGAATTTTGGGTTTTAGTATGTTTAAGTTTTCAAGTATTTTGTTACAGCAAATAAAGCTGCCTCCTTTAGTTAATTCCCTTCTCTTTGAGTCCTGTGGTTTGGTCCCACCTTGCCTGCCATACAGCCAGATATAAAAGATAATGCCTTTTTCAAATAGATTTTCCACCTGTGCATTGGACAGTCACATCAGCAGATGGCAGAAGGGTCACCACTGCTTCAATTGGTGCCAGAAGTGTAGTAGCATCAGATTCCCTATCATTTGTCACAAACCAGGCAGCCTAGTCTAGATTCCAGTCTGGGAAGTTCCCCATCCAAATGTGGTGATGCCATCTGAGTTTTTCTCTCTAAACCTACTTCCCTTGATACTGTGTGATATTTTCATTTAGGAATCATAGCAAACAATAACCAAATAAATCATTCCATTTACTAAACTGTAGAAATTTTGGGGTGATTTTGATGACCCCAGAACATCTGTATTTGTAAAAAGCCCTAATCAAAGCAGATATAGAATAGCATTATTAGGAACAACTGACAAAGTCACAAACACCCAAGAGGTATGACAAAAAAGATACTTTTTTGATACTCCTAAAGATACCTTATATATTTCCTCCCAGTACCATGTACTCATGTCCGAACCTCTACACCCCACACACTTCTAACAGTTTGATGTAGGATTCTGCCAGGAATATTCGCTACATATTTCGATCTATTTGTACTGCAGTCTCTGTCTTTTTTTATATTAGTTTGTTTTTAGTACTGGCTGATATTGCAATTCCTGTATTGCTTAAATAAAGACATGCCTTTTTGTTATTTTTCACTCGTGCTTACTGACAAATTGATTGTGTTTCAGGACACTGTATTTAGTGTTTGTTTTGTTTTAATTAAATCAGTTACTTTTAAGTGCACACTTTGTAGAAACATCCTTTACAAAGATTCAATAAATCTGTCGTACAGATTTTTTTCATACAATGGGGATATTTTTATATTCTTGAAACTGTACTTTATCAATGCAGTGTGAAGTACCCTGTGAACTCTTAGACATATTTTGAAATGTGGGCCTGTGTATACATTTCTTTTCCATCACATAATATGTATGACCCAAACTGATCCAAAAACCCAACTCCAATATTTAGAGAAGAAGCTGTCAGCTTGTGTTCTGTCTGAAATTGAGTGGCCAGCACAGTCACTGCCCAACTGTGCTGTTGTGGAGAAATCTGATACATAAAAAGTACTCATCACACCAATCCAACTTGTGAAAGGCAATTCAGAAAGTATGGGGCAAGATGTTCCAGTACATCAATAAATGGACAGCTAAAATTCCAGAGCCTTCATGGCTGTGGTTGTGCAAATTAAATGATTCTTTCATAGCAAAGTTTGAAGGACAAAATTATCATTTCAAGTAAAAATCATTATTTCTAAGCCTGTCAGTGTCCTGTTCTCTTTGCAACTCATTTGATGGATAAAAGTACACATTTTAATGAAAAATCTGAAATTTTCTTGGTGACCCCTGACTTTTCAGCTTCTTATATCTTACATAATTTAATATTACTATATATAATATAAGAAGATCCACTTGAATAAATCAGAATTAATTCTGCAGCTGCCCATGAACACCATGTATAACAGCCTCAAAGAAAATGCACCAATACATGGCATAATCAAGACTACATACATATACAATTAGGAACAAGAAGATAAGTACATATCTCATAATGGTGTCATTTTATGTCAGTCTTAGCTCCACTTTTCAAAAATACATAAGACTTAAACTAAAAGCAAAATATTCTCTTGGAGAACTACTTTTTCATAAAGAAAAAATATTTCTGTGCCAAACCTCTTTTGTGTAAGACACAGTGTTAATTAAATACTACTGTCAACTACCTCCTCCACATTATGGTCAACCTTACTGCTAACAAAAAGAAAGCATAGTTCTTTTATCTTGTACTAATTATTTTTTACTATCAGCAGTGATTTAATGTGTTGTTATATGAATGAGATTGCACCTATTTAGATTAATTCTAACAGAAATGATGTTATGTAATTAAAATGTACAATACTGTTGGTGTCACATTTAGGTGGAAAAGAACATTTTAACATGCTAAGCAACCTCCTTGATTCAATAGCTTGCATAACCGCCTTCAGCAGCAATAATTTGAGGTAACTGTTTTCAGTATGACTTTCAGTCTCACTCTACTGTGGAGGAATTTTGACCCACTCTTCTCACAACTCTCTTAAGGTCCCGCTACAGCATTTCAATCAGTCTGAGGTCTGGACTTTGACTCAGCCATTACATCCCTTTGATCCTTTTCTTTTATTGTAGATTAGTCTCTGTGTTGGGGATCACTGGCACGAGCAGTGCGTACAGCGTCCGTAAATCATTCATACAAATGTTTCACACATAAATCTCTGATATATCAATATTTTCATACTTGAACTTTTGAATGTTTGTACTTTACCAGTGAATTTAGAAGTGCCTCTGACTATGCCAACAGATCATGGTCTGGCTGTCACAGGAAATTTAACTGACTAACAGACTAGAGGCTCTCAAGGCAACAAAATGGGTCCGTCGTCTTCAAAGTCCAAGTCAGTCACCTTTTCAAAGATGACATTTTCACTTATCTTTGTATTTAAAACGTAATGTTTAAAATTAGTAGAAAGCGGCTGTAATTCCCACACAGTTGCTGCTGTCTGTAGGTTTGTATTTCAATCGTATAATTATTGTTTGATTTCAAGTTCACTATTGTTGTGCACAGAGACAAAATTACACATTGCCTCACTGGCTAAATACCTATGGACCTAAATGTATTTGAATGTTTTTCTTTTCTCTTTTTTTAACTTTTAAATAATTAAAAAAACGATTATAAATATGTTTTCATGATTGAATCCGTGGCAAATGAGCTCTTCTTCATTTGTGAAAGCTTATATACTAAAAGGATCTCTTTTTTTTCTTTCATTTTTTTTTTTTTTTTGTGGGGTAATAGGTTTTTGTCAGCGTAAATCCTGTGAAATGAAAAATCACATCCAAGTTCCACGTCAGAAAGAAGACTGAATGAACAGCAGAACAGAAGAAAAGGGAGTAAATCCTCACAAAACATTTTTCATAAAGAGGTTGGAGACAGGTGACGACTGTCCATCAATGAGGTTAATTCACACAGAAAAAATATGTGTGGGTTCGTGTGGCAAATCTAAGGCTAGTATACACATGTTTTATATTGTTTTTGCGGTGGTCGCACCCCTTTTTAAGAAATGGGAGGTGTGTTCCAACTTAAGGTGGATAATACTCCTCAGCCCTGATGGGATAGTCTATGCCAGGGTGCTGGAAAGGAGTCTGTCCGCTGGTCAAACCTTGGATTCAGTAGGGGCAAAGCAGTTTTGTCCTTGTGGGGAACACAGAAGGAGAATGACAGACAGGGAGACTGATAAATGATTTGGTGCAATGATTAGTAGAAGAGGAAGATGAGAATGAATGCAAAACGTTCCATTGCCTGGTTGATCTACATTCCTACCCTATTGTATGTGGCACTGGCTAAAAGCTATGTGTAGTGAAAGAAGAATAAGACTGCAGATACAAGCAGAAGAAATGGATGGTTGAATGAATGTTTCAATATCGTATTTAAAGAATGTTTGAGGTTTCTTTGTTGCTTTTTTTAAAAATAATTTTTACTGTGCCTTGAAGATGCTCATTCAAAACTCTATGAATTTGGGTATTGATCTTGATGAACGTGGCTTCATAGTTTCAAGTATGTGGCTGATCCAGGAGGAAAAAATGTAATGTAAACATACTGGCAGCATGGATCTCTCAAAATTATTTATCTGTTTCTTTGCCACAAATATTTAGATGACTTTTCTAAAGATGAAAAAATATTTTTACATTTTGAAAAAAACAACTTGCAATTCTTATGCAGCACTAACTGAACTGGAGAACTAGAATCACCAAACACCACCAAATCACCAAAAATCACCAATCACCAAACCCCATCAGAACTTTGCAATATAGTGTGCATGCACTATATTGCAAAGTACTTGCTCTTCTTCGCCCTCACACACATATGAACTTGAGTTTACATCCTGTTTTTAAGCCATAGGGCACCAATCCCAGTCCACGAGGGCCGGTGTCCTGCAGGATTTAGATGTGTCCTTGATCCATCACACTGATTTAAATGGATAAATTACCTTCTCAACATGTCTTGAAGTTTCCAGAGGCCATCTAATCATGTGATTCAGGTGTTTGACCCAGGGTGAGATCTAAAACCTGCAGGGACACCGGCCCTCGTGGACTGGGATTGGGACCAACATGTAACATGATTTAATTCATCCCAAAGGTGTTTGGGATATCGTTTTGAGGTCAGGAGTATGTGCAGCCCAGTCAAGTTCTTCCACACCAAACTCGCTCATTTATGTCTTTATGGACCTTGCTTTGTGCACTGGTTTGCAGTCTTGTTGGAGCCATGACCATGACCACGTGTGGGAGCTGTTGGGAGCAAGAAAATGTCCAAGATGTCTTGCTGTGCTTCTCCACTACTCTACAGTCCAGTAGTGGTGTGATTTATACCACTGCATCCAACTCTTTGCCTTGCACTTGGTTTTATAAGGTTTGGGTGCAGCTGCTCATTCATGGAAACCCATCCCACAAAGCTACACACTGCTCTTGAGTTATTCTGAAGGCCACATGAAGTTTGGAGGTCTGTAGCAATTGGCTCTGCAGGTGACCTCTGCACACTATGCGCCTCAGTATCCGCTGACTCCTCTCTGTGATTTTTCCTGGTCTTCCTGTTCATGGCTGACATGTTGTCATTCCCAATCATTATATTACCAGTAAAAGTTGACAGTGGAATATTTAGTGGTGAGGAAATTTCACAACTGCACTTGTTGTACAGCTGGCATCTATCATGTTACCATGCTGGAATTCACTGTTTCTACAAAATTTCTTTGCCTAGGTGCTTGATGTTATCCACCTCTGGCCACGGTAGTGATTGGAACACCTGATGTGGCGTGAATGAGACACGGCGAGTCCACAGGTCAAGTTTTTGAGCCATTTAATTGAATGCGGCGGCAGCTCACAGACTGCCAGCTGCACATACACTATGCCACAACTTACAACTCTCTCTTCCCAAACCCTGGTTCCCCATGTTTAACACACGGCACCACACACCACGCCTCACCACACCTGAATTTAGTGATTTAAATGGGTGAGTGAATACTTTTGGCAGTATACTATGTATCTTGTGAAGAGTAGTGCCCCCGCACAGTGCAGCCAGGATGAAGGTATAAGTAAAAATCTCATACGTATTTTTTTATTTACATGGGTTAATCCTGCCCATTGGGAAATACAATCCAATAAATTATTTCATGTTAATCTACTCTGTAGTTTCAGAGTGACTATAGTCAGGATTTTAGGGCAGTACTGTGGCACATTTTGCTTAGGTGAGCATATTTTCTGACATAAATCTAATAGAAACTTATTTCCAATATCAGTGAGACACCACAAGCTGTTTTGATTTGTATGCATCCACTAACAGACAGGGTATATAATCCATAATGCTTTCAACTGAATGATAATTTGGCATTTTGATCAAACAAAGCAAGTAATATTTAACAACAGGTAGCTAAATATACACTCACAGCCTTTATTGGGTACACTGTTCAACTGCTTATTTATACAAATATTAACCAGTGACATTGCAGAAACCTTATGCAATTAAGGATACAGCTATGGTCCAAATGAGCTGCTGATGTTCAAACTGAGGATTAGAATGGGGAAGAAATGATTTAAATGACCTTAAATGTGGGATGGCAGTTGATGTGAGAGACGCTAGTCTGAGCATTTCAGAAAGTAACGATCTACTAGGATTTTCCTGCACAATCACCTCTAGGGTCTGAAATAATGACTCTTTACAACCAAGGGATACAGAAGAGCATCTCTGAGCTCACAACACATAGAGCCTTGAAGCAGACGGGCAACAGCAGCAGAGGAACGCACTAGGTGTCACTCCTGTCAGCTGATAAAAGGAAACTGAGGCTACTATTTGTACAGGCTCACCAAAATTTGATAATAATAGTTTGGATTGCCTGGTCTGATTTGTACTGTGACACTGAGATGGTAGGGTCAGAATTTGGTGTAAACAACATGTAAGCATGGATCCATCCTGCTTTGTTTCATTGGTTCAGGTTAGTGATGGTGTTGTAATGGTGTGGGGGAATTTTTATTTATTTATTTATTTAGGCACACTATTATTTAGGCCTTTTAGTATCAACTTTAAACACCACAGCCTGCCTAGGTATTGTTGTTCATCCCTCTATGAACACAGTGTACCCATGTTCAGATGGATAACATGCCATGCCAAAAAGCTCAGATAATTTCATTAACAGTTTGTTAACAATGCGTGATGGCTCTCACAGTCACGAGATCTCAATCCAGGAAAGCACATGCGGGAACGGATGCTTCACATCACGGAGGTGCAACCGACCAATCTGCAGTACTGTGTGATGCTGTCATGTTAATATGGACCAAAATCCCAAAGCAATGTTTCCCACATCTTTTTGAATCTATGTCACAAAGAATTAATCTCGTTCTCAAAGCAAAGGTATTAGCAAAGTAGCCAGTGAGTGTATCTTTTTATTCATTTACCCTCATCAATAGAGTTGCTGTTGCATCTGATCAACAACTCCGGGTTGACAATATTTTCAACAACTTATTATTTAATCATCAGTATGTCAAGTTAAAGCAGACAGGCTCTAGCTGATGAGACTGTAATATTCATGAAAATATGAATTAATCTTACATGACTTAACTTTGACCTTCAGAATGCAAAGAGGCAGAGCTTACAAAAAAACATAGCACCCAGTATCAAATATTTAAATTTACTACATACACATAGTGAGTTCTGTCACTAAATGTTCCTCTCTTTGTAAACTAGTTGATATCCAATCTAAATTTTAGTCAGATATCAGTTTTTCATTATATTATGAATATAGACATGTCTGATAGAGCGACTGGGTTTACCAATGAGGCAAAAAGATTCTTTTATTTTTCAGCACAGACTCTGTCTCTGTGTTTTTTCTCTAACCTGTAAGTTCTCTGATCCTACACACTCATATATTGCCTAAAGACATAAGGTACATTTTATCCCCAAATGCATTACCACTACAAATGCATTGGTGAGCTCTCCACAAAAGAATAATACCATAAAATACATTGACATAATTTAATTTTCTCCTAACATTCACATGTTTCTTTGAATTTTTCAGAGAGAATAGCAGGTGAGAGTTACAACTGCGGGCACAAATAAAGGCTGGAACACGTAACTTAATTAAAAGTCTTGAAAATGTCAGTCTGTCTTTATTAATAAAAGAAGGTTTATAATTAAGAGCCCTGATTGAAATCTGTCCATGTCCTGAAGACGGCATACTGAATTTAAAACATTTGCCAGTTTTACTGCAAAATATAATTAGAATTAATTTATTGTGGATTGAGTCCAGTGCATTCACAATAAGGGAAGCGGAGGATAAGGAGACTGGGTGGATCAAGTGAAGTGTGAGAGTGAAGGGTCCTTAAACAAGGAAAAGAAATGCATGTTCTGGACCATATCAAAGCTTTTGGGTTTGTGTATCTGTCTTTCCCTCTTATATTTCACTCATTGTACTTGAGTATAATATTCTCTGACTTTTACCTCACCTCTTCCACCCAGACAGTTATGTAATGCAGTATAATATATCTAACAACAAAATGTGTCCCTATTCAGAAAACATCTTACCAAATCCATATATTAAAAGTGTCTTGACTTTGTAACATTGGAGCTGGAGAATGCAGAGACTCAAACAATTTAGGGAGGACAGCAGATATACAATATACCATGAGGAAAACAACATTTAATCTAAAAAAAGGTTGAGGATGTGTGTAAAATAGGGACAGTGTTTCTACATTTAAGTCTGAAAAAGTGAGGCATCAGTCACCCAATCAAAGTGACTGTCACTTGTCACTCACTCTGACACTGACCAACAGCCAACATTGGTGAGGCTGCCCCCTCAATTAAAAAAATAAAGACAAGAAAAAAAATAGCCTGGAAGTGCAAGCCAGTAGCTGATTTCAACATAGTTAAGAGCTTTGCAATCAATGAGGAAGTGATGGTTTTTAAAGCTTAAGCCAAAGTACAGCCTCTTCTCACCTGATTCATTTTATCTTTGGCTTCCTAACAGTAATTCTGTATTAATCCTTGAATCTTATGAATCCTTAATAGAGTGCAAGCTTTATTGTTAATCCTATGTTTACAATGTGTAAGAAGTGAGTGCTGACTTCTAATTCAACAACATTAAATGAAAGGTTAACACTTCTATGCTTGCCTTTTAATCAGTAGGAACGTGTAAACATTCACAGTTTAAGGTGTGAAACAGGAACTGATGTGTCCTTACACCTTACAGCTTAGACCAGATGTCATCAGATTCTCTTATCAGTATAAGTGGAACACCAAAACAGGATGTGCGCACTTTAGACCGTATCACTCAAAGTACGCTTTCACCAGCATCAACATCCATCATCAAATATTTTTTGTACTCTCAGTAATGTCCCTGAATAGCAGATGTCAAGTACCAGGAAAATATAGTAAAAGCATCAAAAAGCTGGATGATGTGGACCAAAAGGCATCGCAGCTGACTCCAGGTATGCAATGTGCATCTCAAGCATGCATGGTTACTTCTCTGTAAAAAAAAATAAATTAAAAAAAAATGTAAAGGGGGTTTTGAAGACCATGCCACATTTGAATTCACCTTTTAACCGGCCTCTGTTCTTTCCTTGTGCACCTCTGGACTGTCTTCTACCTTTTAGAAAGCTCACTACATCCCACTCAAGCCATTTGAGCTTAAGATATAGAAGAGAGAGACTTTACAATTCCCCAGTGCTGGTAAAATCCTGTGTTACAGCAGCCAAAACAGCAGAAGAAAAACACCAAATGACAAAAATAAAATAATAATAAAGTCAAATAGAATAGCTAAATAGAATAGAATGACAAAAGACAATAAGAGTAAGGTAAAATGATGAGCAAGAAAATGACTGAACTGGTAGAGAATTAACCAAAATGAATTAAAATAATCTCTTAACAAGTAAAAAATCTAAATGTTATGTAAAACATTGAAAATGACATATAAAACAACCGCAGCAAATATCAAATGACACTGAAGTGGTTCACTATAAACAGAGTTTAACATGAAGTGAACAGTGCAATGAAGTGATTAGCATCTCATCTTCTCTACTGTGTCAGAGGAGATATAGCTCGTGCCAAGTCTTTCAAATGGATATTTATTTTAGAGGAAGAGGACAATGTCACAGAGGAGGCAAGTACAGCAGATGGTAAGTAAAGATTGTGCTGGTGTGTTAAAAAATAAAATAAAATTCCTCCGTTTCACTGTGTTATGAGTGGGCGCAC
This sequence comes from Oreochromis aureus, assembly GCF_013358895.1. NCBI lineage: Eukaryota > Metazoa > Chordata > Actinopteri > Cichliformes > Cichlidae > Oreochromis > Oreochromis aureus. Next base: position 16,110,820 of record NC_052951.1, on the reverse strand, counting down.
AGTGGCATGCTGGCACAAGCCACAGTCTCCCTAAGACACTTTACAACGTTACAGTGACATCCTGACTCTCATGAGTGTCACAAAAAAAAGACAAGCGTTCTCCTGGTTGCACTTTTCACCTGCTGCTTGGACACGTTGCCACTGAAAACTGCCATTTGGTTTGGTTGTTGTTGCAGTTGGGGAAAATATGAGTTAAGAGTGATGAAAACACTTATATAGCTTTGTGAAAGAAATGGGTTATGTAAAGCAACATAATGTAACTCCAGTTCCCAAACAGGCACTACATTATGTAAAATGCAAAGAAATAAAAAAAGCAGAGTCCAATGGTTTGTAAGTCTCATAAACAGATTTTATTCACAGTAGAAAAGAAAGCAATCGTATGGTTAACTAGAGAAAATGTATAATTATTTTAAAAATATTGGCTGATTTTGAATTTGGTGGCAGCAACACATCTCAAAAAAGTTGTGACAGGGCCGTGTTTACCAGTGTGAAGCCTCCCCAAATCATTTAAATGCCCGTTCCTCTTTAGTCCAGAAGATGCAGCAAAAGGTTTTACCCCGAGGAACGTCATTTCAAAATCGTTCCACAATTTTTTCAGATTTTGATGAACCTCTGCCTATCTTTACTCCGCCGCTCTGAGATGCTCTTTTTATATCCAATCATCTTGCTTACCTGTTGCCAGTCAACCTAATTAGATGCAAATGTTCCTATAGCTTTTTCTGTTTAGCATCACTTCCTTTTCCAGCCTTTTGGTTTCTCCATCCAAACTTTTTTGAGATGTGCTGCTGGTACCAAATTCAAAATAACCTTATTGTTTTTGCTTCCGGTGATAAGACAAAAAAACTACAATTTTCTCACTTCAAATATTCGATATGTTTTCTGGGTTCTTTTATAAATAAAAGTGTGTTTATGAGATTTGCAAATCATTGCATTCTGTTTTTACTCAATACCACAACAAGTTTAAAAAATGATTGTGGTGGCACTGTACTGATATAAACTGCACTTTGTGATGCTTTATCCTATTGCAACACATTTTACTTTAAAATGCTATGTATTTTAAAAGGTTTCTATGCTGCCTATCCTTACTTTCAAGATACTTCAGTGTGTCCACAGTACCTGGCATCTGCTATATTTCACAAGTCCTGAATCCCTGAATTAAACTGATAGGCTTATAGCACTGTGCAATGTCACGTAGTTTGTCTCTTCAAGTACTTATGCCCCAAAGAAGAATGCTAATATTAAAAGTAATAAAGGAAACAGTTTTTTGACTGAAAACAAAGAAAAGGAGAAATTTCTTCAAAAAGTTGACATGGACAAAGGACAGGTTAAAGGCATAATAAACTCTTGAGTACAAGAGAAGCGAAGAACACTTAGCTGAAAAGGGTTCAAGAACTAACGTGAACAGCAACCCTATCAGAGAGGAAGTACAGAGAGAAACAGATCTGAAAGAAGAAGATCAACAATCGTCCCTGCTGCAGAGATCATTAAGACTTATTCTGCTGCATGCAGTTTGCCCAGTACTTCATTGAGAGGGACAGTTAGATCATGCCCTTGTAGAATTGCAGCACAGAGTGCACTTGGGACTGCAGTGCAACAGCAAGCTCCTGTCACATTAAGTCTTTTCACATGACGCTTCCAGGGACTGCAAAAGCAAAATACAACTGCACATTACATAGTCTCAGCAGATGCTGGAAGTTGGCAATGTAAAAGAGACTTCACCCACAATACACAAGAGGCACAAAGTCAAGATATATAAACATAGTATATTTAGGATCCACCCTGTCAACAGATATGTTCATTGTATAAAATGATTTGCTTTGGCAAATCTATTTTAAACAACATGCCTGTTAGATAGTGTTGCAGACTTCTGCTGAACTACACTGAGATGCTTAGTGTAGACAAATGAAGACCCCAAAATTGTGTCACTGTGTGTGTGTGTGTGTGTGTGTGTGTGTGTGTGTATGATAGATAGATAGATAGATAGATAGAATTATTATCACTGCTTACCAAACCTGTACCAAACCTGATAATCCACTCTTCTTTAATATGCCAGTGTGCAAATAAAATAATTATGAATATTGGGTTGGTTTTGTTTTTACAGAAATCACATTTATGTAAGCATTTTAGTTATTGCTGCACAAACTAGTGTCAGAGTGTCCATCTTCCATTAAAATGGAGTCTCTGTACCAAATTTGGTTTGCATAGGTGTGAGATAAGGGCTCAGTCACACTACAGTAAAAATAGGATGGCAACCTCCCCAAGGTGATTGCATATAATTTTTTTTACCTTCCATGACACATTGCAAGTAGCTGCAGCAACTGCAGGTGTCGCAATGTCAGCCAGAGCAAAGATCACCCGGTGAGAGGCAGGTGCAATCACTCTCACACAGAATGGTGAAGGTATGCAAATATCTGCATATTATTTAAAAGTCCAGACATACTGCGAACATGTTGCAATCAATCTTAGTCAGCTGATGAGTGCAACTTGTCTGTAACACATCCCTTTGCACATCCCTTTGCAACAGAGGACTATTCCAGTTGTATTCCAGTTATATTCCGATATAAAAAGACAGGTTGCTGACCACTTATGGTATTTTGCTATTTAGCTTCAAAAAGGCAAAACTACCAAATACCAACAAAACTGTGTCAATAGTCTAAGATGAATTTTAGAATTTCAAAATATAGGTTCTGGCTGGACTCTGTCAGTAGTTAATGTGAATTTTTGTCTTTAGTTCGCTGATTGATAATAATAACTTGGTGTATTATCACAAGCAGGTTGCGTGTAACTACCCATTCATTTCCAAACAGATAGCATGACTGTCTCCATCGTATTGCTTTCTTATTGCTGTGCTGAGTCCCCAAAGGCACTTTGAGGGTGCCAGTTGACTGCAAGCAACCATTTCGGAGGCAATGAAGTCACTAGTTCATTGCACACAGTCGCAGTAATTTTGGTCATGCCACAGTTTTCCCTAGTTGTGACTGTAGTGTCACCTAACTTCACTTTTGGCAGCTTTGTGCCATTTTTAATTGCTTGTGACAAATAAACACTTTTAAAATCCATCTGATTTTATTATGCTTGACCAGAAGATCATCTTTACCAACTTTGATAAAAATATGGAGAAAAAAAATAATGTGGCCTGCGACAATTATTTGAATGTTTTCATAAAATGCGGTATGATAGGAAACTTGGATTTAGGCCCAGACTTTGTGAATCAAGTTCATCAAGTTTAAAAGTACATAACAAAATTTAATGGGCCTCGTCTTTGCCTGTGCTTCACTTCAGAACAACCTTCATGAAAATTGGCATGATAGGCAATGACATCACAACCTCCTTGGCAGAGATAATCAATCATTTATACAGTGGTGTAAATATCAGAGGAGACACAGGGGACATGTCCCACTCAGGACGTAGAACATGGACATTTATCCCCATCTCACCAAATAAAAACATGAAAGTAGCAAAGGACTTATTTAGGGGGGAAAAGGATCATTTTACTTAGCAATGGGTCTTTTCTACTCCCAGAATATGAATATGAATTATGAGTTCATATAACCACTGAAGCTTTTGTAGCAAACATAATTATGCTCACCATGCACAAACACACTCAGTCAGCAGCAGCAGAGCCTCTCCTCTGGTGCTGTGTCCAAGCAAGCAGGTTGATAACCGTGGAAGAGTCAGAAGGAAAATAAGTCTAATATTTTATTTTATTCTTTGTTTTTTCTCAAAATGTCTCAAAACTAAGTAACCTGCTTCACAGACACACATTTGTGACACGTTCTGTGTTCAGAAAGTTTGGAACATGAGCTGAAATCTTGATGAATCACATACCAGATATTAAAGTCCAAGGTTTCCAGATTTAAATAATTTATCATTGAACTGAACAGGTGACACATACATATTTAAGCAGGTTACTTCCCCAAACAAAAGACACAAAGGCATTTTGATATCAGACAGAACTGCCAACTCATTACACTCATGACTCTCATGTGTGGAATCAGAAAACCAGAGTAAAATCTGGTGGTAAATTTTTAATTTTAATTTTTCTGTCTTCTGATGGGTCAAACAATCTAAAGCATCTTTACAGGCAGGCCAAGAAAAAAACAAACAAATTCAAAATCTACGCAAACACTTTCTTATCTTTTAAACCTTTGCAATTTAAAAAATACCCCTTTAAAAACAAAAATATCTACATAAATCTTGAATAAACATGAACCCTTCATAACAAGACCAACTGGGGCAGGTAGCTTCTACTTGTACATGAATTTTCTCTCCGTACCACAGAAACTCCCTGGATTATGAGAATCTGCATTTTTATCATGGCCAAGCAAAGCCAACTCAAAGGCTTCACAAAATTTAACACAGTCTGTGATTCTCGACAGAAGGTGGTTATTTTTCATCACCTCTTTGTTGTGCTGTCTTCTGCCAATTTGATTGCCCTCATTCAGCTGTTCTACTTTGCTAAGCCTGCCAAAAAAGTGTAGCTTCATGATACTGTCCAAGCGGTCACCACAACTCTCGAGTCTTTTGCACTTTTCTGTTAAGTGCTTCAAGTCCCGTACACCTGTGCAGGCACGGAAAACAAAATCATTGCTCGCACATCCAGTTAGCTAACTCAGCTTGTCGTATAGCGTACTGGAGAAGGTCCATGTATATGCTTTTCCACAATCCATGGACTGCTGCTGACTAAAAAGCAGGGTTGGCTCCATTGACTACCTTAAAATGAAGTCGACATCTTCAGTCAAGAGCTAGCTAACAACGAGTGTCTGTTCTTGTTCAAGACAAAAGTGTCTGTGCTGTGTGAATGATGTTGAATTGTCTGATCAAATTCTTAAACAAGGTAGGTAATTCATGCCAGTTGGTCAGGGATGCACAGAATTGGACCCTGAGGGGCAAATTTCAAGCTCCAACTGAAACTCAGTCTTTCATTTTTGTAATTAATTGTTTGTGATGGATTTTCTTCCTTGCAATATTTTTATGGATGCGGCACCTTAGCAGCCCTCAATTGATGAGCCACCACTGGTAAGTGATGCCTATTTCTGTGACTGGTTAGCAGGGGTAACATTAAATGACAAAGTATAACAATTATTTGAGAGAAACACAGAGTGCCTGAGTGTTACGCCCCGGCTCTGCTAGGTGACAGGGGAGGTAACATAAATGAGCCCAAGGACGGGAGAATCAGTTTAAAAAAAGGTTTATTACAAAACTTCGAATAGAAAACCAACAGGGCTGTGTTCAACACACCACTGGGCAACCAATTAACACATAAGGCATTAACGTGGCTGAGACTAAAACCTAAGTTTTAACTAAGGCAAGCTAGCATCAAAAAACTCTAAAGAAACTAAGCCCAACGATATAGCGGGGTAAACACGCAAAGTTCAACACTATGAACGGAGTTTAGCGAGCACAGTTCAAAGAGGGAGGCAAGAAGGGCAAACTGCATGTTCACTCCTAAGCAGCAGCCCACTGAGTGAAGGATCTCCAGAACTTTTGTAGCCGCAGGTGAGCACGATCAGCCACTGATTGCTTCATGGAGCGCCACAGGATCCCCAGGCAGCCAATAGTCTATGTGGGTTGACACACGGCATACACAAGGGCTGGCACGAGGCTCCAGCTAGCCAATCATCAGCGAGTCCTGGCACTCTTGGATTTGCTTGAAGAGAAAGGCAGTCTCACTCTCTCCGAGGCCCAGGGCCGTAACACTGAGATTTGGACATTATATTCCACTGCATGTCGAACTGCTTCATATATAGTGTTTTTCTTAATACAATTAAGAAGCTTTCCACAAGCCTACACTCTGGTGCTCAAACAAAAACTACAAACATGCATTTTATTTCAAAGTTAGATCCTTTACATCCCGATCTCCCCCTGTAACTTCTCTCAGGGGATTAAAGCATCATTATCATTAGAGGGTAGCAGTGTTTCATGTTTTGCTCCACATTAAAAAAAAATTATTGAGACAGTATTCTGGATACAAACACTTTAGGTTTGACTAAAGTGATCACTGCTCTTCTCTTTCTTAGTTGGGACAGTTGCAAGAAATTGCTCACCATGGGTATTTTTATGAATTTTACTTATTTTTCCTCTTTAAGCTCACTGTCCATATGTTCCACTGGCATAGAGTTCAAATAGAGCAGCCATCTAACCAGCTGGTAGTCAGAATGCACGGCTCATGACCATGCTCTTTCTCAGCGAGTGGATACTGAAACTGCTGTTACTGCTGCGCTTTACAAGCTAACTAACTGGCTGCCTGAACAAGAACAGTGGTAGTTGCATAAGCAGGGCTGATGTGGATTGAGGAGTAAGACAGAGATTAGGCTTTGTAATACTGAGATGTTTAATGTTTAATCGTCTTTGACATCCCATTTGCTCCCTTTGGCAGCCCTTTAAAGATGACGAGAGCACTGCTATTTAACTTGGTGTTTTGTGATATTTTATAGGTCTATATCCAGAGGGTTATGTAATTGACTAAATGACATGTCTTCTGTTGTTTTTATGTTTATTGCTGCTCCCTGTTCCAAATATCTAATTGTTTAGAATCACTAATTAACCTAACAAGCAGTATTTGAACTGTAGGTACCCAGAGAGGACCCACGCAGCCACAGGGAGAACATGCAAGCTCCACATATAACGTGAACACACAGCAGCAGGTTGACACCTAGAACTTGTTGTGAGGTAACACTGCTCTGCACCTCTGTGCCACCCCAATAAAATGTGATAAAACAACAAAAAATAGAAGAATTTGGCTTACTAAATGTGTAAAGAAATAATAACCACAGCAAACATCATATGACATTAAAGTGGCTCAGTATATTAATGGTGCAAAATGCAGTGGACAGTGAAATAAAGCAAATTGTAACTGTGGTGACCCCTGCATAACCTGCTGGCATGCAAATAAAGCAGTTAGGCTACTGTGTTTTCCTATTTGCCCTTGAAGGTCCCGGGCAAACATAGTCGCTACATCCAGAGAGCAGGATTTGAACACCTGGGCCAAGCTTAGAGGAGAAAAGTACAACCAGATATTTTCTCTCTCTTTCTCCTCCTCCTCGCTCTGCCCCACTCCTTTAGTTTCATTTTTGTCTTCTTTTCACAACGCCCATTAGCGTCCTATTATTTCACACTCTCACATCTACATCACTGATGTTACTAACTGACACACCCCATATTTGGAGCACTGAAATAAATATCTTAATTTGCAGCCATCAACTGTGTCCTTTTCCATTTATTGTGGCCTATAAGCCGAGTTAAGACAAAATGGGGTTTCGTGCAGCAAATACCTAATTTTTCCACACCCTTACCATTTTCTACTCCACCTAAAAGGACCTCACTGATATTTTGATAAATGTCATTACTTTGATAATGTCACTGGACGCCGTCTTAGCCCTGATGAAAGTAGGGTGCTCTGTCAGGTGTTTTATTGTGCTCTTTATCTACAGATGGAAGGGCTCTGTCAATTTTTCACCCCTTTACTTAACCACCTTTGAGAAAGGTCAGCAAATCCAGATTTTAATAAATAGGAAGTGATTCGAAACTAGTTTTTCTAGTCAGACTGTAACAAAAGTTACTCTTCTCCTTTACTACTGTTTTTCTTTCTCCATGACAATTATTCTTGGCATTAAAACAGACATCTTGATAATTAATATCAAACCTCATGTAATCATTGATCACAAGATTACTGTAATTGCTGCCATTTAAGCCATTAATATTGAGTTTGGTTACAAGGAACGATATAAATTATGTAATGTACATGGTAGTTCTCTCAGTCAGAGGCGGCTGAAGTGGAGACAATCATGACGACTAATAGGAGGGTGCTGTTGATGAAGTGGAAGTGAAATTATCCACAAGGATAATGAGTCATATCTCAATGTGACTCTGTTACACCATGCCAGCACTGCAGCACCTTATGCCACTCTAAATACTGCTGCTATCTGGCAACTCTTTGCTCACTCCTGTAACTCGTTAATTGACCGCAGAAACTTTATAGTGCTTTGTCTGCAGTTTTTCATGAACCAAGGAAAAATTATTTACCATTAATTAATTCTTTATTGTGCAATTATTATGCCTATTTGATTTAAAACGTATTAAAATAACCAGGAAGAATTTTGCCAGTTAGAGCAGTTTGCTATGTTCAGTGTTGTAAAATCAAATGCTAGTTCTCTTGCTTCTTTAGTTGTTTTTGTTTTTCAGAAGGTAAAAATGCCTTTTGTTTTGTAAAACTCTTACAATTAGCTGGTAAACTTTACTTTCCAGACAGTTGACATTGGTACACAGAATTTAGAGAGTCGGTACAAGGAAATCGAGACGTTTCTCGGCACTTTATGGTGGATTGCAGTAAGTCAGTCATCCATGGTGGCATGCAATTAGAAGTGCCTGTGGCTATGTGCTACTTGAATTACTTCTCAAACACTATTTTCCCACAACACTGGATCTACTCCACACATCGGCCACTCACAATACCACGTTCTTGAAAGGGAAAGGGTCAGTCAGTAATTGGTGCATCACTTCAACTCGCATTTCAGCTTCTCTCGTCAGCTGACAATGAGTGCAGCACACGTTGGCATGTGGCTAAATGAATGCTCGACTCACAGAGTCTGAGAAGATTTAGATGTCTCTGGCTGAATTTATCCAAGTATTAACTTTTAGGAGGCTGTTCTACTGCATAACTATTGTTGTAAAAGCAAGAAGTCAAGTAATCTGAATTAAAAATTGTTTCACAAGTCTATATAGTCATAAGAAAAAGGCTTTCACATGTTATGCAGTCCTTTGAAAACCTAAGTACACCACATCATTCAACAGCTTGTACAACCACCTTTATCAGAAATAACATGAAGTAGTTTTCTTTCTCGCTTTGGTCTCTTACACTGATATGGAGGAATTTTCTTTTTTACAATGTTACTTCAGTTCTTTCAGAGCTGTTAAGGTCCCACCACAGCATCTCAATCGGGCCATTGCTACACCTTAATTCTTTTCCTTTCAAGCCTTTCAGTTTAAGATTTGCTGCTGCATTGTCCTGGTGCACCAATTTTATAAAAAGCTTTAGCTGTTAGACAGACAGTCTCATATTTTATACTTTGTTATATAGAGTAGTTGATGGTCAACTCAATCACTGCAAGGTGTCCAAGTCCTGTAGCTCCAAAACAAGCCCAAATCATCATCTTTCTATCATCGTGCTTGCAGCTGGTATGAGGTGTTTGTGGTGATATGCTGCATTTAGCTTTCTCCAAACATGGCTCTGTGCATTATGGCCACACTTCTCCACTTTGGTCTCATCTGTCCAAAGGACATTGTTCCAGAAGTCTTTGTTCAGATGTAACTTTGCAAACCTAGGTCATGCTCCCATGTTCGTTTTTAAAAAAAAAAAAAGACAAATCTTTCTCTGGCAACTCTTCCCAAACAAGCCAAACTTGTTTAGTCTCTTTCTTATTGTACTGTCATTAACTTTAACCTTAAACAGCCTGTAGAGTGTGAGATGAAGTAGCTCTTAGGCTTTTGCAGTTTTGTTGACCATTGCATGATCTATTGGGATGATTTGAGGTACAGCCACCACAAGTAAGATTGTGACATTGTGCGAACACATGTCTGAATGTTCCAGACCAGCAAACTGAAGTGATTACACTTGCTAATGATCCATTAATTAATTGCACTTGATTAGCAGAAATTGGCTGCTATTTACCCTTTTAATTCCTGAGAAAGCAGTTTACCTATTTTTTTACACACCGCATAGAGTCCTGTGGATACTTTCTTTTCCACATGACTGTAATATAAACATGGTAGAATGTCTGTAAGGGTTGCAGTGGTGTTAAAGGTTAAAGTTGAGCAGACTTTTGAAGCCATTTTCTCTCAAATTTTAGAAGTAGAAAGTTTTTGGAAAATCGTAGCATGACATTTTTCAAACTGGATGGGGACCTTTGGTGGAATCAATGTGATCAAAAGTAATCACAAAAAGCAACACTGTTTTTTGTGTTCACAGTCCTTGCACCACAATGTTTGTGTGTGCTCATCTGTACATTTGAAGGTGCATAGAAATGTCTTGAAAGAAAAATGCCATCATGGAACTGCTTTCTCAGAAATGGAAACATTTTTCAAAGGTATTATTACAGAAGAGTTTGTAAAGAATATTTTGTTGCTGCTGTTTTCCTCTGGGTGAAAAAAGAGTTGTTGCTCTCTACTTCGCAGTTATTACAGTACTTTGTATGTCACACACTTGTGCTCGTGCTACTGAATACCAAGAGAGGCACATTAACAGACAAAGTATGCTAAATGGAGCAGGAGCTGAGATTGTTGTTAAAGAATTGCTAATATGATCTTTTTTCAATTAAGGAAAAATGCATTTTTAAGCTATTTAAGATTTAATTCCTTTGTTCCAGTGAAATAATGGGCATAAATGTACCTTTCTCTACTAATCTTGATACACAATGTGCATTCTCAAGTCCTTCGACAGTTTGTTAACGTTGTAAACATTCTCAAATATCATAACGAATAATTACAAACAAAAGATCTGACCTTATAACAGTCAGACAAGAATTTTGTGTTTGCTGCATGCATATATTCACATGAATTAAGATTTTGGATGATTTAGTGTTATTAGTTTCTATGACTTTAACTTATGAGGAAACCACATAAGTCACTGTCAATCAGAAATTTATTAGATGTTGCTTTACAGAAATCATAATACCTGCAGACATATGGCACAAACAGGTTATAACTGTTATATGTAATTATAACAACAAGTTTATGTGCCTATGGATATTTTATTTTAGTGCAGCTGGTTGAGAGCATGAGGCAACACAAACCCAACTTGAGAGAGTCACAAGCTAGTGTACTCCTAGTCATAGATCCCAAGTCTCAAGATATTAGAGAATAGAGACGGTAGTACATTAGGTGACTGAATATAACTAGTTGCATTGACCAACTGTTCGCCCATGGGTTGAACGTGCAACATCTGGGTAACATCTGAGGTTCTGGCTGGGGTCTGAATGTAAGTAGTTAATGAGAATTTCCTTTTAATGTGAATTTCTGTTTGTGTAGATGCAACAGATTTGCGATTTTCACCAATTTATCTCATTTAGCTATATAACTACAGATTACATGGAATTGACAACTTGATGCTATTAAATTGCAAACTGATAGTAGACTACATCTTATTGGCACTTTATTTCTATCTTGACAGACCAAAGTCAGTGTGAAGATGGCAACCAATTGCAAGCAATCACACACTTGTTCCCCGTCTTCGAAGCAACCATTTCAAGGTAAAAAGATCTCACACAGAATAATTTTAGTCGTGCCATGATCGCCAACCACTTTTTTTCCAAGTGTAACTCTGGTACGCCAGTAAAAACTGTTAGTAAAACAATAACTTACAAACTTGGCAGTTAGTACCTTTAAGTCGTTGCTAATTTTTTTTTTTTTTTTAAATATATTTGACTGAAAAAGATAGTTTAGATAAAAGTAGTAATATTTTTTTCCTGTTTTTTTAAAAACAGCTGCCTGCTGGTGTTGGAGATAAGGTTCTTGATAGCTGTGAAATTAAACCATACATCAAATTTGGCGAGAAAACTGAAACAATCAGAGCTAAAGCCGACTATAAAGCTAGGGTTGCAGAAGGTCTTTGAAACAGCTTCGTGTCTATTTTTATTGTGCAGTATGGTAGCTATTTCACAACTTGGAAGAAAAGCTGCCTAGTTTAAAAGCAATTGCATTCTGCTGCAGCTCCAAGTAAGCATCAGGACTTATCCAGATTTAATAAAAATAATTTATGCGACTAATAAATTTCCATTAGGCACATATAACCTTAATCAACAGAAAATATTGTTGAAAGAGACAGAAGCAGACTGCTGAAGGAAAAGACAGTAAAGTACAAGTTGGAGTAAGAGGCCAAATATGGGATTGCGCTAACAGTTGCTGCCTGAGGATCTCATCTGTTGAGTTACTTTCTCTTCAGTGCACTAAATCAGATTCCCAGGAGACCTGCATTCAGACAAGAAGCCCTGAGACATTAGAGGAAGGGTTCTGTATTACAGCGAAAAATGAACAAAGTCAAGTAGGATACTTTAAGGCACTTTGGCATCACAATGAGAACATGGCTCATTATGTGCCAGAGTGTTGTCGAACTATAAGACGAATTGTAATAATAACTAAACAAAACTACAACTCAACAAAATCTCTTTGTGCTGTCAGAGCGATGAGTTTAAATGCAAGAGGCATTAAAGAGAGAAGTATATCTCACCCATATAAAAGGAATTAAGATAAACAAGAGAATTTAATGCATTTCACATGGAAGAAATCCTACTTGATGCTCTTTGTTTTAGTAGCTTGATAAGCTAAGAAATTGTTTCAGATTTACCACAAATAAACTCCTCTACACCACTAGAGGAAAATGGCTAGATGCCATTTCTTTTGTTGTGCAGGGATAGCAATGGAAAAAAAATATATCACGCTTTGGAAATTCTAGCTTTCTGTCACTTCCACTTTAATTCACCCTCTACGCTTTGTTTGATAGAGATATTTTATTCATATCCAGGGGATAATTGGGGATTATCAACTCTCGGCTGGCATTTTGATGGCTTTTAAAGAACACTGATTTGCTTTGAGAGAACCAACAGTGCGTGACTAAGTTTAGCTTTATTATGAGCTTTCCAGTATACGGAAAAGAGGGAGCGACTGTGAAAACATTAAAGTGTGTCACAAGTAAAGGAAGTGAACTCAAACTAAAACAAAGTTGTCCACCCAATTAAATCAATCTCTTTTTGTTATGTAAAATATTTATGCGGTCTTGAGTTTAAAGAAGCTGCAAGTGTTGCTGGATTTTGTAAAAGTCCTGAGTGGGCTTGCATAATCACATTAGATTGGAGATACCGTTTGCGGTTTTTGGTTGTATAATGAGATTTACTATTCTGCTTCTTTGTCATTCTTGATGGCACTGAATAAAAATGTATATTGTAATTCTTCTGCTCCTACTTGGTTTGCTCTGTATGTAGAACATCTTTCCATAAGACATAATCTTCTTCTGTTGATCTGAAGTTTCTCTGATGTTTTTTTTTCCCCATTATGTTTTCAGGGTGTCGTCTGTACATGGCAAATGCAAGGCTCTCCTATTCTTCTCTGCATTACATCTCAGAATGTAAATTTTTTTCAAATCATTTTTTTCAAAAGTTGATTCTGTTCATCTGGACGTAGCGTTTTCAGTGGGAGAACCATTTCATCATTCATCCAAGTGACTCCTTCAGTCTCAGCTGACTGCAGGTTTCCCCAACCTTATAAACAGTACATTTGCATAATGAGTGACACTAGCACCACTGAGGGAACAAAGGACTGGGAGGTCAGTTCCTTGATTATTAATATGCAAATTCTTATGACCATAGTTTGATCAATAGTCAGATCACAATCATTTCTAAGGATTGTTCTTTGACTTTTGTGACACTTTCATGTAAACATAACAATGCTTAGTTTGTGCAACATTTTTGCTAATACATACATATAACAGCATTTTGATATCACTCATGCTAGTCAGTCAGTATTGGTTAATCATGCTCTGTGAATTGTGGGAGGTCAAAATCATGATGAGGACTAAAATGTGATTAATTCTGCAGCCATATATTTAAGCATCTAGACATGGTTAAGAAAGCCTGCTGAAGTTCAAACTAAGCACCAGAAGGAGGAAGAAAGTTTTAAACTCTTTACAGAGAAACTTTCTGGTGAACTCAAGGAGAAGATTTCATGCCACAGGTCAGAGGAGAATGGTCAGACTGCTTGAGCTGATAGGAAGGCAACAGTAACTCAAATAAGGAGTCTTTACAACCAAGGTATCCAGAAGAGCATTGCTGACTGCACAACATGTTCAACCTTGAAGCTGGTAAGACACCAGAAGACTACACCAGGTAGCCCTCCTGTTAGCCAGGAGGCACACCAAATTCAGACAACAGAAAATAAAAAAAATATAACATGGTGATGAGTAATTGTGTATGGATACTGGCTTGGCACACTTCAGGCCATGAGCAATTTTTCCAGCACTTTGTTGAATCTATCAGAAGACCTAAAGCAGTTCTGAAGGCAGAACTGAGCCCAGGACGCAGTGTACTAGCTGGGGAGTTTGTAATTGCTTATTTTGGGGGCACACGAGCATAGATAACACCCTCACAACAAACTCACTGATCATTTCTGAAAACAATTTTTCCTTTCTCCCACACTGATTTCAGTGTCTTCCTCACTTGGCTGCTTCAAATGATTAAAAGCATCAATGGTCCCATCTTTCAGGTATACTGCACACATAACTAGTCTGGTTCATTTGTGAATGACCAGAATAGGTGAATCACATATGAAGAAATTGGTGCCGCTAATGAACTTACTAAATAACTAACCTAATAACTGATTCATATCTTTCAAGATTGGATATTAGAAGAAATGCAGCCACTAGTGAGGGAATTTTACAATTCATAATATGTCAGTGGTTGTGATTAGTTCAGCTGTTAAAATGACAGTTGCTGGTGGTGCTTCTCATTTTTATGAGGTGTGTGAGTGAATGAGTAATGAATAAATTGTTGCAGTTCTATTTTTTTAAATATCCCACATTACAATCCCATATACTGTTCAGCATTGTAAGACATTCATTCTGCAGCCCATTGTCAGCGGTCTTGACAAGTTATAAAACAACGTTTTATCAAGCACAATGCCTTACTCAATTTGTCCCTCCCGTCTTCATTCAAGCTCCCACTCATGACGGTCTCCAAAATGTCATACTTTCACAAAGTTTAATGTTGTTCAAAGTTTGATGTTTGCAGTGCTTGTTATTTGTCTCTCTCCATTTATCCTTCAAAAGAAACAGTGAAGTTTTTTTCCCAAAATATTGGGCAGAGAGTTGAAAATATTAGACACACATAAAAGAAACACCTGAGCAACGGTCAAAGAGGTGAAAGCAATCATTGTAAATGTGTCATTTTCTGAATGGGTCAGTGCCCTCCCTCCAAATAAGGGGCGTAATAAAAGAACCCCAGATTTTGTGTCTTAATCCAGCCGTCTGATTTCAGCCTGCCCTTCACCACATGCCAGCTTTTGGCACTGATTGACGTGGTGTATACAGACAACAATGTGGAACTTTTTGTCACTCCAGCAAACTGGTTCAGGATAAAAGCTGCCCTACTGTGGCACTGCTAGTCATGGTACCTAGAATGTGAAGTTTGGGATCCCTAACATTGCTCAGCTCATCTTACAAAAACTGAACAGGGATTGCTATCATATGGCTATATAGTACAACACCACAATACTCATATAGAAATTGGCAGTCTGCTTTTAAGCCCACTTTTGCTGACATAGATACAGTGCTGTGAAAATGTTTGAGTCCCCTTGTTGATTTCTGATAGTATATTTGTCAGACTTGCATGTTTCAGATTATGAAATTTTAATATCAGACAAAGATGACCTGAGTAAATACTAAATGCAGTTTTAAAATGATGATTTCATTTGTCAAGGGGGGAAAAAAGGTATCCAAACCTAAGTATAAATTACATCTGGTATAAAACTAACAAAGCATTTCATAAAAAACATCATCCCAATAGCCTAATATGGTACTGGTAGAGTGATGGTCTGGGGCTGCTTTGCTGCTTCAGGACGTGACTATTTGTAGGATTTTCAGCTCTCTGACTCCACCAGCAAGTCCAACAGCAAAAAAAAGTTAAAAAAAGGAACGTTTTGGAGTGGCGTAGTTAAAGTTTGGACTTCAATCTGATTGAGATTAATTGGCATGCCCTCATGTTGGAAAACCCACTAATGTGGCTAAATCAAAACAATTCTGCAAAGAAGAGTGGGCCTAAATTCTTCCACAGTGATGTAAAAGATTCATTGGCAGTTATCACACATGCTTGATTGCAGTTCTTGTGGCCAAGGGTGGCACAGGCAGTTATTAAATTTATGGGAAAATTCCTTTTTCACATACAGCCAAGGGTTTTTCTTCGCCTAATAAATGAAATCATCATTTCAAAACTGCATTTTGCATTTACTCAAGTTATAATTGTCTAATATTAAAGTTTCTTTGATGATTAAAGTGTGACTAACATGCAAAAAACTAAGAAATCAGGAAGGGTTTGGGTTTGTTTTACACAGCACTATCACAGTTGAAGATCAAGAGCAATAATCAATACTCAGAAAGTTTCACAAAAGGTCAAAAACGTGTTAATTAGTTTGTACCAGAAGAACACAATATGAAAGCAGCAAAACTTACACTTAGATTTAGATACAGTACAAATAAAATGTCTCTCAGGACTCCGACTGGCTTGTAGTCAATCTCCACTACATGTCCGAATTTTAATAATGCATTGCCTTTAAAAACCACACTTGTTCTCAGAGATAACACTGTGCTCAAAGCAAAAACCGAGCGTTGAATGTGTCCAAATGAGCAATGCAGCATGTGTGAATGTGTAACAGCATAGGTGTCACATATCCCCTTGAGGTCAGCGGATACATAAACATTCACCCCACATACACGGACACATACGCGCACACGCATACACGCACACAAGGTTTACAATTAGTGTTCTGGTGCAATAGGCTGCAAAAAGTGCAATTCCCCTGTATCTAGGAAGCCTAGAGATTTTCTGAGCAGACATGACCTCTGAGTGGGACTATGACTAATAGTGTGTGCAAGAGGGGCAGGGTGCAACAGCAGGTTACAGCACTTTCATTCCTGCTCAGCACATCAAAGAAGGCAGGAACAGCATGCTAAAACAAGCGACAGAGTTTTTCTTCATTCATTCTTTTAATTGGAAGTTAAGAGAATGAGTGAGAGAATGATTCATATTCATCTAATTCTTATTTTCTGGCAGGAACAGTGGTTAGTGATTTGAAATTACGCTGACTCTAATTAGTGGAATACTTATCATTCTTTTGTCACATTTTTCTTAGACTACTTGATGAAGTAATCACAGTGATCATGTGATTGGCAGAAATTTTTGATATTTCTGTGAGTCACAGTGGAAGTGATGCTGCTATTATCAAATAACTAAATTAATAATATAATAAATAGATTTAAAAACAACTTGGATCGTACTGGCATCAGTTAAATTATAAGAGAGACACACTGTGAAACATATGGGCCAGTCACAGTATAGCATATGCACAGGTATCGTTCACAGCAGTTTCTTCTAATTTAGAGAGTTTTAGTTCAAAATAAATATTCAAAATTAATTAAAAGACTTACAGCACTATGTGAAGAAGTAAATAAGTGGGAAAGCAGTAGGTATTGTGGGGTACTAAAACAGCATTATGGGGGTCCTAATATCAATAACAAGTGCCTTCTCTCTGCTTGCACAGATTAGACATTGAAAAAAGCTGCAGTCACCTTTAAAAACGTTGCAACTTATTCATCAAATAAGATTACCAACAGTTTTCTTAATCTTAAATCCCTGAAGAGTAATTTTCCGAAAATATTTTTCTGAATTATCGGCTTTCACTTGGCCTGTGGCCCTCATTAGTTACACACATGTATCCATGCAGCCTTTGGTTAGAAGATTTAAACAAATTTTCCAGTTTATTCTTATGATCTGTGCTAATTGGATATAGCTATTTGAAGCTATCATTCACAAAGCCGCATGCAAATGATTCAATTTTCTTTGAAGAATTAATTTATGCATTACGATTTCAGTATTGTGACACAATGTCTTACAGGAACAATGTTTCTCGTCTCTAATGAATGGGATAAACAAATTATTTACTGGAGTAATAAAATCATATTTGCTGAAAATTGCCCATTACTTCTGTAATACTTTTTTTTTTTTTATCTCTTGATCCCAGAGCAAGTGTGACGAGCTTTATAATGACTTCTGCTTGGAGACGTTAACCACTAACTAAACAGATAATATAAGGCAATCAATTTAGCCAACTGCTATAATATGTCGATGCACATTTTGTCTTCTGGGCCTACATCTAGTGGCCCACACTGAAAAGGAAATAAATTAAATTAGGAAAGAATATTTTTATTGGCTCGTGTCTGTTGAGATGTGTGACGGCCATGCATAGATAGACTCTTTTGATTGTAGCGGTGTATTTTTATTCGTTTGACAATCTAGTTGTATTCATGTTTTTCACACTGGTCATACTAATTATAACTTGTGACTGTGTTTTATTTTTAGGCGACTTTATTCTGTTGTGTGACAAATGTCAGTTAAGGAAAGCACGGAAGTGAAAAAGAAACCAGTCCGAGTTTTCTGAGTGACTATTATTTTTTCACACTAACATAGAGGAATATTTGCAAATTTCTTCTTTACTTCAGGTCATTAAGGTTTGTAGGCATTCATTTACACACGCTCTCTTAAGATCCCACTGTAGCATTTCAATGTGGTTGCTGTCTGGACCTGAATCACTGTCCTGTTGCTTGACATCGTGTGTTGGACAGTCGGACTTAAATTTGACTACAGAATACCTGAGTTTACAGAGGAGTTTACGGTTGAACTGTGGCTGCAAAACAAGCCCAAATCATCTCCCCTCCACCACAGTGGTTGACAGCTGGTGTGAGGTGTTTGAACTAATATGTTGTGCTATGTTTTCGCTACACGACTCTGTGCATTATGGCCAGACATCTCCAATTTGTCCTCGTGTGTGAAAAGGACATTGTTCCAAAAGTCTTGCGGTTTGTTTAGATGCTACTGAAGCTGTGCTGCCATGTTTGTTCTTGAGAGCAGAGGTGTTCTCCTAACACGCTTCAAAACTAGCCATACCTTTTCAGCTCTTTTCTAATTGTCTGCAATGTTGATCTTATGTTTTTTTGTTTGTAGCATTGCATGCTCCTTACCCTCCTAAATCCTGTGGAAGACTGAACCACTGTAATGTAATGTTTTTGTTATTTTGTTATATTAAATAATGTCACAACATAATAATATGTCACATGTCGTGTATTAAGGATATACTTAAGAGCAGGTCTGGGTGGACTGATGTATCAACCAAACACTACACATTAAGAATGTGGTTTTAATTTTTGTGTCCCCCTTGGTATCATTCTTGTCAAAATGATATGAGTCTGACTCTTGTTAGTTAGTCCTGACAAAAAGGAGAAGTGACTGAAGCACATGCTATTGCAAATGTATGCTTTGCACCAGGTTCTTTTTACCACAAGCTTCAATAATACAAGAATGAGTCACTGTCTCTATGCGACTTCCTGTAAAGATAGGCCATCCTGTCTCGCAGTTTCACCCCATTCTTTAACCTCAGTTGACATTCTACTCTTTCTGCCTTTCCTGAGTGCCTCAATCAGGCTCGATGGATACAGTCTGATTCGTCGTAATGAGTTTGGGGACCTCAAAAATGGCTGGAAATGCTTTGGGAATAGTTTTCTGTCTTCTACTTCTTGCTTCTACTATTCAAGGTAATTCTGGATATCCACATGTTTTTGAGGGGGTTATGATATACTGGCAAAGATTGATATTTATCATTAGTTTTGAAATACGTTTTGGCTTCTGGCGTGACAAGAAGCCTGCACCCCAGCAGACTGCAGTCTATATGATCAACTTCAAAGTGTAAGTGATTTTGTCTGCTGACTTTTGTCACTTCTAACACTGATGTGTCTGACAGGGATCCAGGGGGCTGAGTTGTTTCATTATGAAAAGATGGAAGCTGTAGTGGGCCAGAATGTTTCCTTACCCTGCACTGTAAAAGGTCCTACTGATAACAAGATTGTCAGTATTGAATGGCGTAAGGAAAACACAAAGCTGTGTGTGTACAGCCAATCTCATGGAATCCATCTATTCTGGCAAAATATTACCGTCCAGATTGAGAAAAAAGGTACAGATGCACTGGGTTCCCATCTAAAACTTTCTGATGTGAAGAAATCGGATGAAGGCATCTATGTTTGTGACATGGCCACCTTTCCTGATGGATCCAAAAAGGTTGAAACACAGCTAATAATCAAAGGTAAGAGAACCTAGTACGCGCAAAGCCACATCTAAGTACCTAAACCAGACTTTGTAGACCACACAGGATTTAATATTTAAATAGAAATACACAACATCTTTCTATCTAATGCTGTATTGCATATATTTCACATTACTTGTGGTTGCATCAGAGCACTCAGTCTCTGCCAATCTCAGCAGTTATTTACTGCTCAGCAAATCCAAGTAAGAACGAAAAGAACAAATCTAGGAGCTTTGCTAAAAGACACAGTTTTCTTTTTCATATTACTTGTCTCATAACACACGACACAATACACTCTTCTGTTCAGCTGAAGGGATGTTGTGATCACAACAGTGGCAGAAGACATATTACAAAATGTGCTTTTCACATCAGTCAGTCGGTTGATTTTTTTTACGTTTTTTGTGTGATTAAATCTAATTAATCTCATGCTTTCCTCAATAGATGACATTAAAATAACGTGTGATGTGAATGGCACTGTTGAAGTCCAAAATGGAGAAAATGTGACAATTCGCTGCAGATTAGTTCCAAATGCAGAGTACAGCTGGACCAAGGTAAAGGAAATGTTGAATTTGAAACTGAATTTAACTCTGACATCTTTTCAAAATAAAAGGTTTTCATGTGCTACATAATCATGCTTTGCCCCAGAATGATAAACTGTTGTCAGAGACTGAATCTCTGGAGCTCGTGAGGGTGACTGATGCTGATGCAGGGGTTTATACACTGACTGTCAACACAGGAAGCAAACCTGTGCATGAAGAGTTTGTGGTCACAGTGCTAACGACAACCACAAGTTTAAAGACAGGTGAGCGTCTTCAGTTCATTGCTGCTGTTTGCCTCTTTGTGTCATACTCAATTTCATCTTTTCCCGAGGGCTGGATTAGCAATCTAGTAGAGGGCCCAAGAGACTGAATGACTTAATAAACTGCACTGGACCAGAAAGCTGATACTTGAACTTTTGTTATTATACTGTAGCTCACTCAATTTTAATTTTTAATTAGCTGAAGGAAAGGCGAGAGATTCAAAGGATTGTGACGCTGCCAGCCATGTTATGAGAATGTGGAAGGAACTAGGAATAAATTGGGAACTACTAAACTAAAAAGAAAAAGAAACTCAATTATTTGCTTTAAATCGGTTGTCCATTGGGATTTGAAGGAATACTGAAATACACTCAGCTAAAACATAATTCAAAAGTTTAAATTACAATACAACCAAACAGCATGTGGTCTGCCTGCCACCACTGGTTAAATAGTTTGATGGAGCGCTGTGAGCCGGCTGTGCTCAGTTAGGAAAATAATCCCCAGTTGTCTACTTTTTCATCCTTTGTAGACGCTTCTCATGAGAATTTGAATACGTGACAAAAAAAACACAAACAGAAGCCACACAGACGTCACAACTTACTTCCCGTTCTTTCATTCTATGTTTCAAACCACAAGCACAAACACACAAATACAACGCACTGCACACTATAACAGTATCTCAACACCAACTATGAATCGTGATATGGGGTAAGAGCACAGTCTGTTGGTCAGATTGGAGTAGTACAGCAAATGTAGGACTGAAAATATTGAAATAGGTCACAATTTCCCTTAGCTCTGAACTGAATTTAATAGAAATGCGCATTATTAAACTATGGCATCTCAGTTGTGTCTAATTGAACATCAAACCTCTCTGTTTATATACATCAGGGTAGGCACGGTAGCATTAAAATTGACATACAGAAGAGAAACTGTCCTAATTAAAAAGGAACACCTGTACATTGTACTATTGATATTGCAAATTCATGCCCACACCGTTACCTCATAAATCTGTGCCCAAGGCTCCAAACTCTAGATACTTGAAATATTTTAGCTGCATTGATTATGCATATTCTCCCGAATGCCAACATGAGCCGTGTTTTAATGATGTATTACTCTTCACTGGGTAATTTAAAGTTTTCGTCGACTATAATTATAATCCCTACTCTTTATGCAGGTTCAATGAATAGCTTTACATTTGGGAAATACATTGAACGCACAGCTCTATATCTCATATGAAATATGAAGCTCTGACCTTAAAGTTTGAGTGTTGGCGAGCAAGCAATTAAGTTTATTTCCCAATAGATTGAACTATGTTGTGAACAGTAATGCAAGCTAGCATGATTCTAATGTGATGGATAGACTACAGGTTTCTACAATAGGAAGACACAACCAATCTGTACAGTACATTCTGATAACAGGATTATTTCTTCTTTCACTGTCTTGACAGTGTCACCACAGGGTTCGACTGAATCAGCAGGCATCAGCCTTACAACATCACCAACCCCTGAGCTTTCAACCCACACAGATCGGACCACCTTCATTGCTACAAACGCTCCAAACACCACAAATGTTACAATCACAGCTGACAAGCACATAACCTCTTTTACAAATTCTACACACATCACTGTCACAGCATCCCCTACCACACACTCTTACACCCAAGATTTGCTCAATACGACTGTCCAGAGGACAACAGAATCAGGCGATCCTAGCACAATGTTGACCTCAACGCAAGAATCGGCCAGTGATGAGACGAGGAATGAGACTGAGGTACATACAGAGCAACCAGAGGGCATTTCCTCAGCAACGCCAGAAGAATACAGCACCACAGGAAACATTCTTAAAAATCCTGAAACACCTTCATCTGGAGATAAAAATGGAGAAAATGAAAATAAGGGTAAGGTTTTAAAACTGCAGTATTTTACTTTATTTACATCTAAACATATATTGGTACGATGTGAGAATTTTTTTATACATTACCAGTCTGCCTCTAGCTCGTTAGTGATGCCATTAGACCATTCTGCAAATTTTCTTTGGGGACTACCAACAAAGTGAGTACTTTTGTTTGTGAATATCAAGGCAAGGTCACAGTGTTGGGAAAAAAATTGCTTGAAAACAGGCAAACAGCAGATATAAATGCTCAAAAGGCAAAACCTGAGAAGCCAGAGTTTCTTTGCTTTCACCATCTGCATCTTCATCATATATTGCTCAGCCTCCGGCTAGAGGCCTTTTCCAGGTAGGAAACTCATTAAGGGGAGCATCTACTTCTAGGGATGCTGCATGACAAACTGAGGGGGAGGATTGTAAGACACACTTCTCTGCCTCGAGGCAGAAAGTTTCCACGTTGTAGCTTTACATTTATTATCAGTATTTGTTGAAGTTTGCTCGGTTTCACCAGAGCAAGACAATCAATATGTTAGAAACTGCGGCTGTTGCTGTACAAAAAAAATCACATTTTCCCTTCTCGCAATGTGCTTCTTAGATACGGCACCGATTCATCTGTTGTTGGTGGTAATCATTGTTGTGGTGCTGGTATTGATCGCCGTGGCTGGCTTTCTCTTTAGAAGACAAGTTATAAAAACCAGGTAAAACCCTTACTATCTATGCATTCAACCGTCCTCCACACCTGCTCGCACAGGGTCATGCACTGGGTGACCCTCAATGACCTCAAAAATATTGATATCTGTCAAATTTTCCAGTAGACACACATGACCTACAATACATACCTCCACATGCTTTCTGGATTCAACTAACTGTCTAACAATGCCACAAGTCAATATTTGTACTCTGACTCTGCCTTTGTAGGCTGGATTCGCCGCCTTCGTTCAAACCCCCTCCACCTCCAGTGAAGTATACAGCAATAAGACACAGCGAGACTCTGACAGAGTCTTTTCCCATTTCGAGGTGCAACTCTTTAACAGAGACTCAAATATGAATGACTCAAATTTTGGTCCTCTCTTGGTCATGTTAAAAGTTACAGAATGAGGTTATTTTTACTCATTACAAACCAGTCACAGGAAATTTTCCAAATGTGGCTCTGTCTATATACTTTGTGAATTTTTATGTTTGTTTGTTTTTTTGTATAAAATCCACCCAAATATATGAATAGCTGAAAATGAATGCATATTAAAGTTCATTAAACTGACTTTTAAACTGTGTTTGTGTTATTTACTTTTTTCTTGTGACATTGTTTCAAATATTGTACTGCTTACTCTATATACTACTGATTATTACACAGCGACAGAACTTCATGAAGTGTACTTTCTATAGTTTCTTCATATCTTTTAAAGGAATGCTGCTTCTGCTGTAATACTTCATTCATTAGTGTGATGAGGCATTTCCTGCCCAGAAACCCAAGGACTTTCTCTAATTTAGCTCAGTATGTTTAGTTGATGCGACAATGTTACAAATGTCTTAATATCAAAGACCCCTGTTGTCCACAGGTACCGCAGAGTGACAATCATGATCACAAAGCAGGGCTAAAACCACAAACCACACGGGCTTAATGGCTAAAAGAAACATAGCAACCACTTGATGAAAGAAAATATGAATCAGTACAGGTTTCATAAACATTAACAAGTCAAGTTCTCTGATGTTTTTTTAAAAATGATTAAAATGATTTGAGTATAATGATTTGCTAAGTTTTAATGAGCAATTTAAATGGATAATGCTTTTATTTATTTACCCATCGACATTTGTGTTTATCTGCCCTGCAGACACTCACGTATGTAGTTGTTCTGGGAAACTTTTCACAACTGCATTTTTTTTTTCTTATTTTCCAACCACAACAGCTAAACCACAAAGCGCTACGTCTATGCAAGATTTAAATTCTTGATATATGCATAGCATACGTAACAATTGCATACAGCCGACAGAACAGCATAAGTAAATGTGAGCTTATTGTTCACGACCACATTGTGGTTTTCACCATTTGTCGACTCTGTATTTCTTTTTTTATTTTTATTTTATTTTTTAATTCTAACATTGAGAGCAGAGCAGTCTGTGGGAAATTCTCTGTTTTCTTATTGTAGATTGTTTTTTACTGTATTTGTTTATAACTGTGACAAACAATATTAAAGTTGCTATCGTTTCTAAACTGTTGTCATGCTTATACTATAGCAATCTATATGAAATTATTCTGTATCCCACTGTAGTGTTGAGACTGCGTGCCTCAGAATGAGGTTACTTTGCTTCCTGTTTGTAACTGAAGAACATTCAGTTTTCAAAGTACCGTGATACCAGCGAGGTAACAGAGGGAGGGTAAAAATAGACTACAGTGTTGAGCATCTCACTGATTAAACAACGTGATGCCCTGTAACCTGAGAGCATTCGTATCAGACAGAGAACACATTTTCTTCAAGACGGCTGGAATATGGGTAGGATCTGAAGACCTTTTAGAAATTTTAAAGTTATATATAGGTGTTATATCTATAATATATAGATATAGATATATAGATATATAGATAATATGTATATTTCACAGCATTATTCATATCTCACATACTTTGTATATCGCTAAGTGTAATTCTGTACAAATTGCTATTTACCAGAATACTAGAAAAATAATTTTCTGGTTTCAAGAGTATGTTATGAATGTGGCAGGACAAAAGATAAAAGTCAAAACTCCAGGCTGACTGAGTTAGTACTCATAACTATGTATACATGTATGTAATCGTATGGTTCTTTGTCTACAGCAGTTTAGCATGTTGTGCCTGTTGGGTACATGGCAAAAGCATTTTAAGTAAATTTGTCAATAATTTCTAGTTGTGAACAAAGCTGAAAGGGAAAGATTACTTTTGAAAAGCAAACCTACGACGCTTCGCTTGTAGAAACACATGATAGTTACACTCGAAGCTGTATACGCTAATAACTTTAAAGTAGCCATATCAGGTTTTAAAGGGTGCAAGCTCGTAGTTTTCTTAAAAATTCTCCTCTTCACCATCAGTGATTGGATTTGTCCAACAATGTTAAAGCATCTAATTGTTTTTAGAAAACATGCTAGAATCATTTCTTTTTCTCTTTGATACTGTGATGCATAGAAAAGGGGTTGTAATATTAATGACAGTGAAAGCAAATAAATAGGTTTAAAATATGAACACTGAGTTCTAAAATGTGTCACTTTTCAATATTAGTGGTCATTTTGTTTTTGTCTCTCAGATATTCTACACGTAGCCTTGGTGCTGCTATCTGTGGCCTTGTCGATCTCTCTATGCCTCAATGTGATCTTCTGCATCAAGCGAAGAACTATTTTGTGCAGAGGTAAGGTAATATGTAATCTAAATGTATTCACAGTTATTTCTAACACACTCTTTACTTTCTGTAAATTTGCAACATATTTATTCACACAGAAAAAAATGGGTCCTGCTGCCCCCACACTTCTGAAGAAGAAACGTATGTTTTTTATATATATATATATATATATATATATATATATATATATATATATATATATATATATATATATATATATATATGTTTATTTATTTATTTTGTTGTATTATTTAGTCCAATAGACAATACTTGATTGTAAGTAACAGTAATAGATCCTGGAGTATTTTCATTTTATTTTTTTGATAAAATTACAATATGCAAATAGCATCACATTGTTTAAACAATCTGTCCAAATGTTCTTTCATATTTTGAAGCCTGTCACACAATGAAGGGCATTATTTTCATGACCTTAATCATCAAGAGCAGAGGGAAAATCCCCACAATCATCATGAGCAACAGGAAAATCCAATCTATGGCAACATCAGCACAGAGAGAAGAAGTGAGTGTGTCTGCTTTCTGACTCGTTTCGAAAAAAACAAGACAAAATCAGTGCGTTAGCATTAAGAAACACTTGTATAGCTTAATGTATAACTGTGTATGGTTTGTTGATATATACAAAAACATTTTGGCAAAAACAAACATGGAAAACATGTTTTAATATGGACTAAAACTTCATGGATTCACTTAAAGTGCATTTAACATGTGCAAATTTGCCTTAATTGTACAACCCCCCAATTGTTGACTTATAATTTAGTTGTCTTGTTATTAGTATTCCGTCCGAATGTTTAACCCTGTAAGACCCAACCCATCAAAAAATAGCCAGAAAATTCTGATTTTTTGGAACTGAGATGTTTATTAGCCCTTATAACAAAATCCACCATTTTTTTTCGCTATATCATGTTTTGTATGATATATTTTTATTATAGATTTAATGATACACTTAACTTTTTGTTAACAATGTTAATTTTAGACCGAAAAAAATGTTTTGTGCAGAACATTTTGAAATTATGGCAAGTACTGATGATGTTGATGAGGTCTCAGAAACTCATGTATCAAATATGATACAAAGGGCATTATAGTGTTAATAAAAAAACATTATTTGTGTTTTACTTCAGGTTCTGCAGAGGGTTGCTATGAGATGATGACCATGCAACGCACAAGAGAAAATAAGAAGGTAAGTGCTGTTCATAAGTTTATTCAAATCTATCTGCAAGTGTATTTTAGTGGATTTACATATTTCTATTACATGACCCAGTAAAGACTTTGAAATGCCCTAAGAAGACTGTCATAAATTAATAAAAAGCTAATTTAACTTCATCTTTATTTACAGAATTTCTAATAATTGCATAACTCACAGGTTCTTTGAAGTTCCTTTGAGTTGTCAGATACACTATACTGATGTACTGTTGTTACATACAGTATTCTGCACATTAATGTATGTGAATGACACTTTTAACTTGTTGACATAGATCTTCTGTCATTCTTACACTTCTTTCATTGATTACTTTATTTGCTGATGATGTGACTTGTGAAAAACATATTAGTCATGTAAAATTAGCGCGTCGACTAATGGCGTTTTAAAAATGTGAAAGGATGACACATTAGGCTTCTGTGTCGGCGCTACTCAATTAAAGAAAAAATATCAAAATAATTACTGTTTGACACAGTTAGTCGCTTACTTTTAAAACGCTCATTTGTTGAGTGCTTGCGATTGTTGAATTTGAACAAAGACTTTTCATCATCTTGGCTAAACCTGTTACTGCCTGATGCTTTTAAGAGTGTACTGCTCTGAAGTAAAGAGGCGCGCTAAAATTATTACGAAAGACAAGAACAAAATTGCGAAATGGAATGCAGCACAATAACCATTTTACCTTATTTCCCATAACTGAAGATAAAATTGTAACCAAAAATAACAGTGGATTAGTTGCCGTGCCATCCTTCTACTTTCTATTTTTTGTGGTGGTAGGAATTCATTTTACTTGTTTTTCACTTTGTCCTACTGCACACGATTTGCAGTTATGATTTCGACCAAAATCCACACTAAGTTCAGTTACATTGTTTCTTTTACAACCATTTTATAACCATTAAGGAGAATAAGATGGATACTATGACATAAAATGGACTTCAACTGTCAGTATTTCACACAGTATAATAATGTTCTGCACTGACTATCTGACTATACTCACAAAGTCAGCTCAATGTAAAACTAAATACTTACATCTTGTGCAAAAATACAACAGACAAATCAGTTGAACCAATGCTTACAGAACTGCTTTCAAAACGGAAGGCAACTGACACCAGAGACTCTTTGTGGTCAATAAAGCTGTGAACCAATGAACACAATTAAGCCTGAAGCCTTCTAAAAATAAACTCGACAAACTCAAGTATATGCGAACATACACAGGAGCCACTAAATAGGATGCAGAAACCGGTGCAGAGCGAAGCAAAACCTGAAATCAATTTTACAATCAATCTATTTTTATCTGTGTTGTCTGAAACCAGCCTTTCCAGAATGACCTGAACTATGCCTCACTGGACCTGAAGACTGCAAAGAAACGAAAGAAGAAGCATCGCCATCAGCATAGCCAGTCACAGGGACGAAATCATTTCCCCGAACAGCAGTCAGTCCACCACACACCTCCTCTGAATACATTCTTGGAGGTGGATGCAGACATGGATGCTCATCTTCCGTCCAGAGACACCAGCACCATGGTTTCACACAGCAGCATCTACCTCAACAGTCAACAAATAGCTCAACAGACAGAGGAAATGGAAAGAGAAAAGAATCTGACACTGGAGAGGAATGTTGGTTGGAATAGTATGCGAAGGCGCGATGATGGAGGAGATCAAGAGAGTGAAGAAATGAAAGATGAACAAGAGTGTA
This sequence comes from Oreochromis aureus, assembly GCF_013358895.1. Classification (NCBI taxonomy): domain Eukaryota; kingdom Metazoa; phylum Chordata; class Actinopteri; order Cichliformes; family Cichlidae; genus Oreochromis; species Oreochromis aureus. The sequence continues at coordinate 16,081,978 of NC_052951.1, read as the reverse complement.
ACAATGGGAATTTATGTGAACAGCTTTCAGAAGTAGAAACCATTCAGAGCTGCACAGATCCTTTTATTGGTAACTTTAGCCAGGATGGTCACCAGCACGGTTAAACAAACATATCAAGTTTTACTGTTTCAAACTGTTTTGAACTGAAATCTATATCACCTGAAAAAGACTTTTTGGTTTTTATATTATTTTATTTTATTTTATTTGCAAAAAACAAACTACTGTCTATTACTACAGCTGTAAAATGAAACTACGTCATCTTCAATATTCAAACTGCTTGCAGGGTTGAGCAATTTCCTCTCCGAGGCAGACAAGATGAGGTCTCCTCATTGAGCAACAGAGGAAGAAAAGTGTACCTTTCATGCAGAGGGTGTAATAAATGTAAATAAAGCGAAAAGGAAACTCTTTGCGTGACATTTAGATGTCAAGGCCCATGTGGAAAATTTTCAGTTTATTGCAAAAGATGAGGAAAACACCAAATCATCACAGGCCATGGAAGAACTCTCACTGTTTTTATGTCTCATCATCATATATTACCAGATGTCTCATAGAAAGGTGTGAAGAAACTATATCTTACATTTGTTTTCCACGATGTGGGCGCTGGCTATATGCTGAGAGGGAATGTTTCACTGAAAAACTCGACATGCCTCAGCATATGTGAAACCGCCTCTCGATAATGCTTAGAGTGAAGATAACATTAACGTGAAGATAACGTTTAAAAAACAGTGAAGTAAAAACAAAAAGGGGGGGGAAACTTTAAGTGGGACATAAGTGATGACATTTTGCTTTCCCTGTGGGCACATTGCTTTGTTGTAAATGTCAACCATGTAGGATTTTACATGTCATGGTTATGACAATGGTCGTTACTTTAATAATCTATTGCACATATGAGCTAATTTGCCATCTGCTTAAATGATTATTTCCCTCACTGTAATCCCTTGGCAGGATAATTTACTGCCCTGCTATCTGCCGAGGGAATTGAGCTATGCAGTGAACTCAGCAGTCAGAAGCCTGCAGCCCACTCTTTGTTGACAGTTTTTCAATAGCTGACCATGGCCTACTTCCCCTCTATGGATTAAATTTTGGCCTTGGGCATTTTGGATGCAACTCTTGCAGACATATGGGAATGTCACAAAAAAAACTTTTCACGGATAACACCGTTAGTAACTGTCATGTATGAGGACATAAAGGCAGTCATTTATACAGGATGTTTTTGCATATATATAGAAGTTGTTGTAATTAGAAGCAGTTTATAATTTATATATATTTTTCCCAAAGGTCTGCCACAATTTTTAAGAATATGGGTATCAATCTTATACTGTAGCCTATTAAGTTGCACTGGGCATTTCCTGGGTTACTCTATAAATAAGTATGAATTGACAACTTAGCTTTTAGATCCATCGCAATTGTATAATTGAAAAAAGAGATAAAGCTTTTAATGTGCTCTGAAATCTAATATGACATGATGAGAAGCAAAAGGAAACGCACTCATCTTTACAGAGACAAAGGAAATGATACTGTTTTATACTATGCTCTTAGATTAAACATACACACCAAGTACCAAAGTTTATGACTGGGTTACAGTAAAGTATTAAAGGAAGGTTGACAATGCAGGAAATCATTAAACTACATAACGTCTTCATAATAATGATTTAAATAATTAAATGATTGTGCAGTCCACAAGAATGGCTCAGCCAAGCTGACGCTCATTTTGAGGGCCCTGCGGGAACTGTGTTTTACTGCTGACTTATCTTTCATCAAGTAGTAAGAAAATTTCCTTGAGGTACAATTTCAAAGGTATTTGTCTGTCTTTCAGCAAGGTTCTGCAAAAATCTGCAAAATTGCATAATGTAGCTGTGAGAAGACAGAAAATACAAAAGAAGATTAATTTTTTATTGAAAAAATAACAAAAAAAATAAAAAAAAATAAAGTAAAAAAAGCATTTAATTAATAGCAATTAAGATATGACATTGGCCTTCAGTCTCACAGTACAAATTTGTGGTTGCATAATCACAACCCCTTAACGCCTAGTGTATCGTATTTGATACATACAGTTTTTTTGTGACTTTTTAAACTGTAATACCAGATGTAGCAATACAATACAAATGAAACACCATATATGGAAATTAAAATGTAATTAATTTATAAACAAATTTGTCAGATGGCTTAATAAACTCTCCGTTTTCAAGAAATTAGAATTTTCTGCCAATTGTTTCATAGCTCAGGCTTTAAAGGGTTAATTTCACCCATGAAAAAGCAATGCAGCAATTCTCTTTCAGCTTGTAGTCGGGCATGTGGTTTCTTTGTAAGATTGCTATCATTGTACAGTTTGCTTATGATGCCACATGTGACCTGCAGTAATTGGAACAGGTGTTATTTTTAAGTTGCTTATTTGTTTCATGTATATGTATGTGTGCGAAGAGAGCGAGAGGAGGGGGGATGAGATGAAACAAAGATTACCAGACAGATATGAAATATAAAGTGGGTTACACTGCAGCTTGTGAATTGTGCCTTAAACTTCTATAGTGCGTTTTGAACAACTGTTACTGTAAGTGTGACATTCAATAGAATAGTTCAGTAGAGAGAAACAGCTCACGATCCAAAGCACACCACTGAAGGTGACTGCGGGAAAGGTTAATGCTGGACATCTTAATACAGAAAAGGCAGCATTTGGTGATGTCCATGGGTTCTGGACGTCAGGCAAATGTTGACATCCATCCAAGTATTACAAACTAGTCATAATTTCTTTAATTATGTTAGCTTGTTCAATTACAAAATACTTTTGAGCCTCTGAAAATGGGGGATTATGTAGAAAAATACATGCAATTTTAAAACAATTAACACAATACTTTTGTTAAAGCACTTACGTTAAGGCTAAAAGTTCGCACCTCAATATAATCACATCTTGATTGTTTGATTTAAAACCCACTGTGGTGATGGACAGAGGCAACATTACAAAAAAAAGTACTTTGTTCAAAAACCTATGGACTTAACTGTAAGTGGGTTTTCTAATCTGTTCCACCTCCTTGTAAAACTGCTATTAGTCATCTAAATTTATTTGGCAATGGTTACAACAGACAAAGGTTGTGATCATGGATAATCAATATTATTATGAACACGTTATTTTTTTTATCTTTAATAACAATCTTGCTACTCAGACAGTTACAGGGGGAGGCCAAGTATACTGTTTTCAAAGAACATAACCTTATTTTGTATTATAAACAACAGAAGATATACTCAGTATTTCAACCTCATATACACAAATTATGCTAAAATTCTAACATTTGTAACTACTGTCATATGTAACTGATAACAATCTAGGATATTATTTTCAGTACATAAAGTACTTACCAGCAGATACAGTTGCACAAAGGAGTAGCAACCAGAGGCCTTAAAAGAAAGAAACAAATTGAAGGGTCAGTATTTTTAAGTAACAAGTGCCGCTGGAGTTTTTTTGTTTTGTTTTGTTTTGTTCTTTTTTAAAGAATGTTAAGTTATACTCTATTTTTAAGTATTTTTTAAGTAATGATTACTCGCAAGTACTCATTTAAGTAATGAATGCCAACCACTAGTTCTTTAGAGAGAAAAACTAAATTGTAGCAAAGTGGTTTGTTCTATACTGAGGCAGTGAAGGGTCATATTATCCATTTGCGGCCTACCTGTAGAGACTGGCTAGCTTCTCGGCTGTTTTTCTCAAACTATGACAGGAAGCTCGCTCTTTTCTGTTATTATGTTTAAATAGCGTAGTTTGGTTACGACCTTGGTTACCTGCACGAACCTGAACAAACCATAAACTCAGGTCTTCCACCTTTCAGACGGCAACCCAACGCTATTATGTTAGTAAAATACAGTAGCAAACAGGCAGAGAGATTATGGTAGATAATTTACACGAAATATAAGAATGTATAACAAAAATTTAAAAAATAAAATAAAAACAACATGTTATCTTTCACTTTTTCTAACCAGCCGGAAATGGAAACTTTTTTTTTCACTGCGTACTGAAGCCTCTAGTGGGCGGAGACGATCTTCGTAACCAACATGGCAGCGTGCATGTGAATGTCATGCAGTTGCTACGAATTATTCAGGTGCGCTTATTTCAAATGCGAATATTACGTTGTTAAAGCCTATATGTGACTTATATCTTGTCGATTTGTACCGTCACCCAACCCAGACAGTCTAAACGTGGGATCATTTGTTCAGTACCGCAGCTGATCACCGCTCATGCTAACATATTAGCTTAGAAGTAGACAAATTTCCACGATGGATCCTGACCAACAGCTGAGAAACGTAAGTCACTTTAAGTCACTGCTTTATAACCTAATCAGCAACACGGCTGGATGATGAGTGTGAGTGTATGTTTTTCAGCTGCGGGATTTTCTTCTGGTTTACAACCGAATGACTGAAATCTGCTTCCAGCGATGCAGCAGCAACTTCAACTACAGAAACCTCACAATGGACGAGGTAGGAAAAGCGAAGATCACAGTTACTGTGTCGGCTACGTGGTGGTGTTGTTTGCTTTGCCGTGTTCTGCGTCTCATCACGATTTCTTTCAAGTGTTTTTCTGTCGGCTGTTCCATTTAGGGGTCGCCACAGCGGATCGTCTGCCTTCATCTCACTTTACCCCTAGCATCGTCCTCTGTCACATCAACCTTTCCCCCCTCCACTATATCCATGAATTTTCTCTGTAGTCAATGAATTTCCCTCTTTTCTTCCTGCCTACCGTCTCAACCATCAACAAACTTTGTCCAATATATCAACTATCTCTCCTCTGCAGCTCGAATATTTTCAGTCCAGTCAAACCACTAAAAATAGTCCCAGCCAGCATGTGGATAACACTTTTGCATACTAATGCATATATGACGTCAAACCTTCTCGACCTTACCCCTCATTGTCTCCAAATGGCCAAATCTAAGCTCTTCTCTGATATACTCTCTAAATCTGTCCATCCTGGTCATGCTGCTTTAATGTATTTACAAACACATTTGATGTTGTGTAACATCTTTGACAGAGAGGACTTTGCCTGTGACCCTACTCTGTGAAAGGGAAACTTTGTAGCATTCATAGGCCCTGACTGAATTACTCCTGCAATAAAGAAGCCAGTTTTATGTTGCAGCTCGAATATTTTCAGTCCAGTCAAACCACTAAAAATAGTCTCAGCCAGCATGTGGATAACACTTCTGCATACTAATGCATATATACTGTGTGATCACTATATACTGTACTTTTCTGCTTTCTACCTCTGACTGCTGTTTGCCTTCCAGGAGCGCTGTGTGGACAACTGTGCGGGGAAGCTCATTCGCTCTAACCATCGTTTAATGGGCACCTATGTGCAGCTGATGCCTCGGATGGTCCAGCGGCGGATGGAGGAGCTGGAGAGCAAAGCTGCAGAGAATGCCAAGGAAGAGGCAGCATCTGGAGCTGCTGGGACTGAAATTTCAGCAACACATCATGCTCCCAACACCTCATCTCCACTTCCAGCTGAGCTGGATGCGTCTGTGTCCTCAGAACTCAAATTATCAGCTGCCACACCGCTCACTCCCACAAATGAAACGCTAAATGCTCCAGTGCTTGATAAAGCTGGCATTGGACCTTCATATACAGGAGGATTTTCTCAGCCTTCAGTAGCTGGTGGCCAGATTGATTCTGCCAGCTCTCCGCCACTGTTTACGTCATCTAAATCTACATACTTATCAGAAGATGCATCTAAATCAGAGAGCCTATCGGGACAAAAAGAGTCTAATAAATAGGGTATAGTTGATTTTTTTTGCTTTTCCTTAGTCAGCAATAGATGAATCTAAAGTCAATTAATGACCATGAAAGGCATTACATGTTACAGGTTTGGCACAGTTATCGATCAGGAGCGTCGTATGAGGAGGAGGAATGTCATTCATGATAGGAATTTCAATTGTGCAGTAATTACACAGTAGTGAAAAAATTGTAAAAGGCTAACATTAAAAGTCTACCCATAAAAGGTGATGTTGTTTGCTAATGAGAGTTGTTTGACAGCATGTGTGTGTTTGTGTGCATCTGTACCTACAATTCAATTTTATTTATATAGTGCCAATTCATAACAAGAGTCGCCTCAAAGCTCTTTATATTGTAAGGTAAATACCGAAACTATTAGACAGAACCACCAACAATCACGTGATCTCCTAAAAACAAGTGCTTGGTGACCGTGGGAAGGAAAAACTCCCTTTTAAAAGGAAGAAACCTCCAGCAGAATTATGCTCAGGGAGGAGCCACGACCAATTTGGGATGAGGGGAAAGAGAAGAGAACAAAGAGAGATGGGACAAAGGACACACTACAGGAGAAAGCATCAGAGTTTGGTTGTTTATCATGATTGTAAATCAAAGTTGTGGGATCAATCCATCACAGGAACACCTGAAAGACCAATCTGGTGAAAAACCCAGATGTGATTTCAAGACAGATGTTTTGTGGAATTGCACAGTATAACAGTACAGCGTGTAGTATATAGTGTAAGTTATAAAATGAATAGGATGACCCTCCCTGAAAAATGACAGCAACCTTTTAAAACACAACAGCGACAGAACGTTACTTTTGTGGTTTGAAAACATTAAAGGCATCCTGCCTTCATCCTGTTCAGGTGTCTGAACACAGTCGGGGGAACGCCACGTGCTCTGGCTTGTGTAGCTCTGAAGGCAGTTCACGACCTTTGTCACATATCATCATCTTCCCCTCCTCCCCATCATTTCCTGTGTTTGCACAATCAGTGTTGCACACCCTCTAAATCCTGAAGGAGAGCCGCAATAAACAGCCAGCAGCTGTGACAGTAAATAATTGAAGACGTTTGCATTCTTATGGCTGTGAATGAAGACGTTTAGTTCCAGTTATTGATGTTGTTTGGAGAAAATGGTTTTTGCCGCAATATTTCGCCGCCCTGCTGCTGCAGAGAGGGAGCCAATGAGATTTACATTCCTTGTCAATAACAAGCTAGTTAAAACAGATGAGGGGATTTCACGTTGCCATATGGAGTTATTTGTCCTAAAAACACTAAGTAACTGAACAACATAAATCTTGCTGTTTATTTTTCAAGTTATAAATTGGCAAAAAAAAAATCTATCTAAGAACAAACAAGTTTATGAAACTATGACACTTTATAGTTTTAATTTGTATACATATATAATCCTGTTGTGATGCATTAAAATGTTATGAAAAGTCATAATTAGCCAACATTAATTACTGGTTTATTCTTTATTCTTCAACACAGTTTGAACTTTCTTAGATAAGCTTTCTTGTAATTTCTTTAAGTAGTCTTCAGGAACAGTTCTTGAGGCTTTTTGGAGAACATTCAAAGCTCTTCTTTGGCTGTTGGGTGCCTTTGATTCCATTCTCTGTCAACATGATCCCACACCGCTTCCCAATGTTGAGGTCCGAGCTCTGGGGAGGCCAATCCGTGACTGATAGTGTGGACTTTTCACCCGTGTTTCTTTCAGATACTGATAATCTGCTGTAGCCCTGCCACTCATCATTTGTCCAGTTTCCTCAAATTTTAGCTAATGCCACCTTGATGGTGCAAAAATATTGTTTTACACCTGTCAACCTGTGTTATCTTTGGCATTTTGTGCTGAATCAGCTAAAAGAAATAGGGACAAATTAGGTGGTTTTCCAGCTGGTGACTATTAACAAAGAGCCCAGAGATGCAGTTTAACACTGGCTCTTTGCTAACTTGTTATATGTAGACAGAACTCTGGTTCATATCTTGAGTTTGGTGTCTTTTGTGTGCTTAAATGATTCACAGATCAGTGTTATAATCCTCTGAAAATAGTCAGGTAGAAGGACTGGACTAAAAATGGATGAAAAAGCAGCTAATGTCCTAGAATAAAGATAAACTTTGAAAGACACCCAGAAGATCTCTATAAGTGTTGCTTAAGAGTATTTTTAAAAAATATGCAAGAAAGTCTGGCTCCTTGGAAGCAAACAATAAAAAGAAATGAGAGGTGGCTCAAGAATTTTGCACAACCCTGTCAATTTGTCTTTTCCTTACTTTAAATGTACAATCATTTCATTTTTTCCTAATAGGCTATTTAAAATACACCATTTTCTCTAAATTGGATGAAAAAAGAAAACAAAGCTGCCTGCGTCCTATTCAGCAGACTTCAGATCATCTAAATACCCCGCTTGCTTTTGCATCGTTGCGTTGCCTCCAGCAGGGGGCGCTGGTGCTTCGGTGTCCCGGGATATGGTTGCCAGTAGCGGACACCTCCTCGAACTTCTCCCCAGCAGTAGCCCACATCAGCTCTGAGGAGCGGGGCGTGGACTCGGAGCGACCATTCCCTGCTCTTAAATTTGAGGAGACGGCAGACTTTCGCGGGGGAAAAAAGAAACCAACAAGAAATCGATCGTTCAGCAGCTGGTAAAAGGTTTGAAAACTTTTTTTTCTATACAGTTCACACTTTTTCTAAACATACAACAAACCCGAGAAGCTTCGTTGTTGATTGAACTTGAACATTTTTTTACAGTAGTTTTCAAAGTGATCCAATAGGCCAGCCCATCCGATTCAACGGAGGCAGATGAAGCCAAGAGGAAATGTGGGAGAGTTCAGCCACTTTATATTCCGCTGGCTTCTGGATATTTTTGCAGCAAATAGTGAATTTAACATTTTGATCATTTTTAAGGCCCCCACTGGCCTTAAAACTAGTCAGTCATCAGAATGGCGCTGATAGCAATCTAGATTCAAAAGTGAGTGATGTCTGATAATGTGCTGGAAGGTGTGCAAAGCTTTTAAGTGTGAGGGGGGGAAAGCCTAACTTATTAAAACCTCTTACAGGTTCTGTGATCCTGAGCTTAAACCAGGCGGAACCTGCAGCATACCCATGGATGACATCTTCACACAGTGCAGAGAGGGAAACTCTGTGGCTGTTCGTCTGTGGCTGGACAACACGGAGAATGACCTCAACCTGGGGTAAGCAGATAACTGTGCACACTCATTCAAACAGACAGGGCTTTGAAGAGGACTGCTGCTGGACTGTCTGCTGAATCCAGCTGTGATGTTGAAGCCTGTGCAACGAGACCTGGACTTTTAAAGAATTTGTATTAAAAGCAAATGATTCTTTGGTGTTTTTGTGTGCTGGTGTGCATTAAAAAAAAGGTGATCTTTGGCGCGTTGGAGCTGGTCACATAGTTTCCATATTGTTCTCGCTCTGCAGCTCCACGTACTGCTGAGCATCACTCAGCTGCAGTCTCTACTTTTTTTCCCCCCCTGTTCTTCTTATGAGGTCATTTCCAAAAACTGCATATGGGTAATTCAGAGGAGGTTTCACAGTAACTTACGTGACTCAGGGAGCTTAAGTTTTGCCCCTCTAGAAGTGTGTTGTGTTTAAAAAAAACAGCTACTTTTAAAGAAGCCACACTTTTTTAACACTTTGGGATTAAAAGTGAAATCCAAACTATTACTGCCAGATGATTTTATATTAATCAAAGGGTGCAGCCCCGTCAACATCTGCCCTTTCCAAAAAATCTCGTTCCTCGAAAGGAGCAAGAAGACCTCACTGCTAAAGACCTCAGTTATCTCATTCTTTGGTCAGGCCATATATGTGCAGTTTGTTGACGTTGCCTCTGAGGGCTGCAGAGCTTCTAGCCAACCACGCAACAGCCAAGACCATTTCCTCTGTTTCAGCTCCATACAGGGCCAAGCCCTCGCCGACAGAGCTACCCAGACAGCTCTCTGCAGTCCCGCATAAACATTTGAGAGGCCACTCATTATGCTGGAGGCCTCCTTTTTGGCTCTTACCATGAGGAAGCTCAGCTATGCGGTCAGGCCTGTTTTTACCTTTAGAATGTCTAATAATGTGCAATTAAAGCGTCATGTGTCGGCGGGGGAAATGTGCTACATGTTAGTGGAATTCCTTTCCCTCTACATCTGGTACAAAAGGAAAGGGAACTTAGAAACAAACATTTTACCAAACAAACAAAAAAGCTGTTTCAGATCAGCCCCTGGAAGCGTGTGACATAAAGAGACATGAGGAGAAAGAGAGAGAGAATGTGTAGCTCAGGATTCCACTGTGTTTTTTCCACCCTGTCATTCCTGAGTTTTTTTCTCTCTCTCTCTCTTCTGTTACTTTTTATAGCCCAAAGGGCTGGTTAGACTGTGCACTGTCTGTCCACACAGTGCTGGATCAGAACAGACAGAATGTGCCTAACTGGCATTTCACTTAAGTGTTAACCTAGTTCTCCAGCTACTTCCTACAGGCTGTACAAGCTCTCTTATGGTTTAGCGTTAAATAGAGTGAAGAGTTTGTGGCTTTGCAACGAGCTGCGAGAGTCCCCAGCAGCTGCCTTGGGGTCAGGTAAAGCAAAAAGGGTGAAAGAGGGCCAAGTCACATGGAGGTGATATCCTGGGCTCCTCGCAGGCTGCCAGAGTGCTATGCAGTGCTGCGAGTGTTTGCGCCTTTACATATGTTAGCAGCTATTCCAGCTTGCACTGGCATTTTTATCACATGCCAGTCATCAGAGGAGTCACCAGAGGAGTATAGGCTGCAGGAAATGTGCAGTAGCGTGTGCTTAAGTCTAAATAAAGATTAGCAGTTGGTGTGTGTGTGTGTGTGTGTCTGCGTGTGAGAACCTGTGTGTCTCCGTGTCATAGAGGAAGCCACACATGTACAATTTTGTCAGAGGCCACCAGCATCCTCCTACATGCAGTTCAGCGAAACAAGAATGTCATCACCTCACAGTGACACACACCTCATCAAATGAATATATACTTGTCAGACTTTATATAGTAAGTTTACAGTAAAAGTATGTCTTCTTTGCTTCCTGTACTGTGCTTGTCCTGTGGCTTAGTGATGACCACGGCTTCAGCCCTCTCCACTGGGCGTGTAGGGAAGGGAGGAGCGGCGTTGTCGACATGCTCATCATGCGTGGTGCCCGTATAAATGTGATGAACCGGGGCGACGATACGCCGCTGCATCTCGCCGCAAGTCATGGACACAGAGACATCGTGGCCAAGGTAAACACACTCATATAAACTGTGAAGCACTTCTCTGCCCTATGTGAGCACTCAAAGCGCTTTATACAATACACTTTATACATTCACACAGGCACTTTTTTCTACAGCTGAGTGCTTGCTATCTGACATTCACACACATTTACATACCGATCAGCTCAGAACAACTGAACCACCAACCTTCCAGTTAGCAGATGACTTGCTCTCCTGAGCCAAAGCCACCTAGTGTTGTTACACATTGGGTCTGTGTATATGTTTTTTTGTTTTTTTTTTTAAGTGGGTGAAATCTTATTTATCATTATGCCCTTTTGTTTTTTAATGGCAGCTGATCCAGTGCAAAGCCGACCCCAACACAGTCAATGAGCACGGGAACACCCCGCTCCACTACGCCTGCTTCTGGGGCCAGGATGAGGTGGCCGAGGTGCAGTACTTTCCTATATACCCATACACAGACGCTCTGTCTTTACTTTAGTATTATCTCTTTGCTCCCTCTTCTGGTCAGAGATGATCACTGCAATCTTTTTCTGTGAAGCTCTTCTGCTGTAGTTTTAAGGAGAACACATTATCAGTATATAATCTGTGCACATTACATTGTTTGACCACTTTTTTTAGGACCTGGTAGCCAGTGGTGCCCAGGTGTGTATGTGCAATAGGTATGGACAAACACCTTTGGACAAAGCCAAGCCTCACCTAAGACAGCTGCTACAAGGTGCTACAAGGGACTATTTTTGGTTATTTTATCAGACAAGCAAGGTTTTTTGAAAAGGAAATAATTAGGCATTCTTCATTTTTGTTGTTTTCTTTTTAGAAAAGGCAGAGAAAATGGGCCAGAGTCTGATCAAAGTTCCATACAAGGAAACTTTCTGGAAGGGCACCATGCGGACACGACCCCGTGAGTAAAATTTATTTCACACTCTAGGGGCCAATCATCATATCAAAGCAGAATGTTTGCAATAATAGCTATGTTTTTGACCTTATAGGTAATGGCACCCTCAACAAGCAGGCTGGTATCGATTATAAGCAACTCTCGCTGCTGGCAAAGATCAATGAAAACCAGTCTGGAGAGGTTAGCTGCACTCTGTCTTTATTGCTGCGTGCCAGTCTTTTTCAGCTCCTCGGCTGTTTAACACCATGCCTTGCGCTCTGTTTGTAGTTATGGCAGGGTCGGTGGCAAGGGGACGAAATCGTAGTAAAAGTGCTACAAGTGAGAGACTGGACCACCAGGAAGAGCAGAGACTTCAACGAGGAACATCCAAAACTGAGGTGATTCAAATAACCACACTGTAGGAATGAAAAAGGTTATAGTGGTGGGTCTGGGGCAGCAGTGTTTCTGGTGGTATCCGCACAATGAATCGGTATTCCATTGCGTAGACTGTATATGAAAGATGGATCCAGCCATTGTTACAACATGCACTGGTTTGTAGAGTCATACTGACCATATTTGGACAATTGTATTATGAATTTGGGTTGGTAAACTGCACAAGAAGTCATCATATTTATCATACAGCTAAATATTCCAGGAGGCACTAACACTGCATGTATGATACAGTTCAGTGACTTAGTTTGGTGGTGTTAAATTCACACTGTATCTTGGGCCTAATAATGCATAATTTTAAGCTTTAAGCTTTAAATTAGTGAGTTTACATTAAAAAAACATATCCTGAGAATTTATCTTTATAATTAAATTCTTGAATTATGCTTGTTTCACCTCTGCAGATTGCTTTTCGTGTCGTGGATCATGTGCAAGCATCACAGGGTCACATGCTGTCAGTCTCTATGTTTATATAAACTGAGGAAAATACATTTGGTGCTGCAGTTTCTTATCTTGAGTCGGCTTAGCGTCTGTTTGAGTTACATAGAATCAATCGGCATTTGGCCTGGTGGCCATGCGCTGGTAAACACAGTTCTCATGTAGAGTAGAGACGACTGCGATGAACTGCCGGTGAAGTCTGTGGTCAAAGATTAGCTAGGATGTTGTGCAGGATTCTTATGCAATGGAGGAGAGGACCCTTTATTTTTGCTAAGTCGGGCTCTACAGAAAACAGGAACCTCTTTTATAAGATGAAACCAGACGCTTCACAATGTGACTCAAGCATTACTTTTTAATCCTGTTTGCTGTTATGAACTTATCGTGCAATAACCGTCGAACCATGCAGAACGTGTTAAGACGGGTCCAGGCGGGCCCACAGAATGACTTCAGCATTCGTAAGCATCCTCTGAATACTATTAAATCACCTGAGCGAAACTGCATTCCCATCTCCTCTACATTTAATAAATTCTGTCATCCTTGGGATAAAATGACCAGAACAGAAGGTGAGAGAATCCTTTGAGCAGGTCAAATCAAAGAAACCTCACCAGGAAGGCTGAGTGCGCAGTAGGAAGGTCTTGGCTATGCTTGATGCAATCATCAAAGCACTGGTTATGCGTGCGCTGAAGATTAGAGGCAACATAAGCTCTTTCATGTACTGCAAAAATAGGTGACAGTGAAGCGCAAAAACACTGCTGCTGGGCTTAACTTTAAAGGTGACACAAATGGTGGGGTGGTTTCACGTGGATTCACAAAGCATTCTCGTGATTCAGACCAAGCTTTGAGGCCATTTCTTCTCTGTTAGTCCCTTCTTATCCCAGACAGACCATCTTGAGCTTAGAATAAATAAGTATTTATTAAATAATATTTAGAAACACTTCACAATCTCTCTTTTTTTTTTTTGTTGTGGCTTCGTAGGATTTTTTCTCACCCAAACATCCTACCTGTTCTTGGGGCCTGTCAGTCACCGCCATCCCCTCACCCTATAATCATTACCCACTACATGCCCTACGGATCCCTCTACAACATATTACACCAGGGCACCAGTAAGTCATTTGCCAATGTGTGCATGTGTTAAAATGAAAAGGCTCAAATTTGTCTTTTGTCCCAGCCTGAAAGTGCTAAGACAGCAGCAGGTTTGCCACTGTGGATGATGCTGTGTGGCTTCACACGTTACGGATAAAGAAATGTGTTTGTGCATGCGTCTTATTTCTCTCACGATCTCTCACTCTCCCCCATCTCACTCATTCATGCCAGCTGGTCAGTTAAGTCACATTTAGATGTTGGTATCATGGCACTTAAACCTCATATCTTCCCTCCGCCTTCTGTTCCTTCAGCTCTCGTGGTCGACCAGAGCCAGGCAGTGAAGTTTGCACTGGACATTGCCAGTGGCATGGCTTTCCTCCACACCTTAGAACCAATGGTTTCACGGCTTTACCTCAACAGTAAGCACATCATGGTGAGATGCCTTTCTGCTGTCTTTTATTTCATTAGATATCTGCATGTTTATTATCAGATGTGATCACGAGATGTAATTCATCTACAGATTGATGAGGACATGACCGCCAGGATAAGTATGGCAGATGCTAAGTTCTCCTTCCAGTGTCCGGGTCGTATGTACTCTCCAGCGTGGATGGCCCCTGAAGGTATTTATTCCTTTTTTTTTTCTTCTCGCTCACTCACTGTTCTCCTAATTCCCTCCTGCTTCCTGCTCACTAAATGCCTCCTTTGACTTTATGAGTCTTTCAGCCAGGAGGAAACTGCGCTGTATAATTTAGTACCAATTAAGAAGCAGTCGTGCTGTTTTACCTGGTAAAGTTACATAATGAAGATCCGAGTTATAGTGCTTATGTTTATGGGGTTTTTTTCTTTCTTCAGCTTTGCAGAAGAAGCCCGAGGACATCAACAGAAGATCTGCAGACATGTGGAGCTTCGCTGTGTTATTGTGGGAGCTCGTTACCAGAGAAGTCCCCTTTGCGGATCTCTCACACATGGAGATAGGCATGAAAGTAAGTCGACACAGTATTTATCTGCCCATAGGCTTCAACATTACATTACGAACACATGCAGCTTTTCTACTTAACAACACCCCCCCAATATAAACAGGTGGCTCTCGAGGGTCTTCGGCCGACCATTCCCCCGGGGATTTCACCTCACATCTGTAAGCTGATGAGGCTCTGCATGAATGAAGATCCAGCCAAGAGACCCAAGTTTGATATGATTGTTCCCATCTTGGAGAAAATGCAAGACAAGTGAATGCATGTGCATCAGTTCACCCACTTCCCTTTTCATGTTTAATCACCAAACCACTCTGTAGCATCACTTCCGTCATGTATCTGCCAAGGCACTGTAAATAATTCCAGGAACCACTTCAGCAACACACAGTTCAGACACTAATATTGTATTGCTCTTCTTCTATAAGTTAATTCGGAGTTAAATGTTCTTTTAGGCTAAGCAGCTCTTTTGTAACGGCTGAGACTTGGTCACTGAAATGCTGGCAAGCTCTTTTTATGATCCAGCGTGGACTTCATTCAGTGAAATATGTATAGAATCGATTCTTTTATGCACACCACTGACTTCCAATGCAATAAATGTTTTATATTTATGACAAATGCTTGTTCGTTTCATTTGAGACATCGTTTTACTTTCATCACAGACGAAGCATTGTGACATTTTCACTTCTTAAAAATAGTTTTCACTACCTGGATGGGGTTTTGTTTATGTCACTGGGATTTAATGTCAATGATTGTTTCTATTCTTTTGTCTACGGAGGAAAATTCTTCAAATATTACACAATTGTCCACTTAAACTCATGTGGGAAAAAACAGATTTTGGTGGTTAAAGGGTCAAGATAAGTGACTTTACAGCCATGTTTTTGGTCTTAAGAATTCACACACTGATTTTGACACATGCCTAAATGCTATGATATTAAGATCAGCTTCACAAAAACCAAGATTACAATATTTTAACTAAGACTAGATGTGACGAAAGCATTTTTCCAATTTGGAAAACTAACTAGAATAAAATAAAAAGTAAGCAGGAAATCTTCTTAGTTTTAGTATTTGGCAGCTTATTTGGATGTGTTTAGTGAAACTTGGATATGAGTCAACTGCTTTCAAATGTTCCGTGTTTTTACTGTAATACTAAATTTAACCTCTGCCATATCTGCTCTTCATACGGTAACAATCAAGAAGACAAAACTAACACTAATACTTTCAAACAATAAAAACTAAACTAAAATGAGTAAACCCAATCTGGAAATTAACTAAAGGTAAACCGAATTTAAAAAATTAATAGATTCATAACGATGTTAGAAAAAACAAAGCTGCAATAACTATCAAAGACATCACGGTGTACTGCAAAAATGTTAGACCTTATTTCATATTTGGTTGGATTGGGAATCAGTGCCATTCATCTTGGTTGCTCTCACCTTAAAGTTAATAACTGTATAGGAATTTGAATATTTTGTTGCTTCTTTGCAATAGCCTCCATATTTCAGGTACATGTGTCATAATAGACTGGTACTGGTGATAGCCATCATACTTTTTTATATTTTATAAACCCGTAACGCAAGCACACACACAAGGGAAATAAGCAACTTGCAACTCTTTTGACCAAAATTAAGACTATATTGCTTTATTTTAAGACAGCGGACATAAAGCAGAATATACTGACGCCCAGTAGATTTAATTTATAGTTCCAAGTTTATAAAGGTTTGCTGAGGCATACAGCTATTTCTATAATTAAGGAAGAATTTGGTCAAAAGGGGTTAAAAATATAAACGGTCAGCGCGTGACCTCAGCTTTGATAATCTTTATTTGACTTTATTTGACAGCTGCAGACTGTGGGCCAATCAGAAAACAAGACCGGGCGCACGAGAGAACCTGGTCTCACGTGACGTGTCAGCTGACTTTTTCAGAAGTCAGAGGCAGAAGCAGCCGCTGAGGTAACAGTCGGACCTTAAAACCCGGCAGTGGCTGTAGTGCATGTCCACAAAGAAACAAGGCTGCTGAGCTCATTTCGTTGCATTTTGTGGGCGTGGGAGCTGGGCCTCTCTTGACCTGCCCGCTTCTCACTCAGGGAAAACTGCGACACTTGGTTATATTCAGAGGTATGGTATCAGAAGAGTAGCTCGCTTTGTTAAGAGTGTGTTTTCGCTGCTGCTGTGTTAGTAGCTGACATACAGCGGAATATTGCCTGCGGTTGTTTGTGAGTCATTTATTCTGAAGCTGAAGTGTTAGGTTAAGCACCGCGACAGTAAGTGTTACTTCCTTGACACCCATTGCTGTTTTTTGTTGTTGTCCGTGTTGTCTTGCTGTCTTGTACAGAGGCTGATACAAACGCTCTCTGAGGACACCTGCTGTCAGGACCATGAGGCTCTCGTCTCAGCCGCCCTCCTTTGGGCTGATAACCTGCTCTTTGGTGTTGATATTGCCGCTGTTTGGCTCCTGTCATCCAGCACAGCTGTCAGGAAACCCCAGCCTGGATTTCATGGAGCAGCTGAGCCACTCAAGTGTCAGATTCAACTGGAGAAATGTCACCTGCTACGTCTGCAAAGCTGTCTTCACCATTGTTGATGTCGCCCTTCTGGTAATGTGTTAAAAATGTCTTATTAAACCACAAGTTGCATAGGGGCAACAGACCATCCGGTCCTTAGAGCAGCACAGGAAATCATTTGTTTAAAAAATGAAAAACATTTAGGAGATGTTTATAGTATTAAAACAGCATTGAAGTTTAGTTATACATTAGTTGTTGTTGTGAACTGCATATTGACTACATGTATAATAAGAGCTTAGGTTTTTGCAGTTTTTAGAAAATCCTGAGCAAGGTCCACCAAATGTTAGAAGACCACAGCTGTCTCATAAAATGCTCTGGCCCATTCTGCACAGGAAGATTATGTTTTCCATATTAAACATTATTATGTAATACTGAGAGGTACTTCTAGTATAGTCAATATTCCCTTTACCATTTACATCAGTGTATTTTATAATGCTTCTGATTTAACTTTTTTTCTTTCTTCTATGTGATCTATGGTTTGTTCAGGTTATTGCATATTCCTAGACTGAGCAAGGAACTTCTCTTAACTTCTCTGTGGCAGTTATTCTTTGTTTATTTATTTGTTTATTTAATTCTGGTACAGGTATATTAGGTTAAAAAGACAATAAATCTGAGCAGCTCACATTTTGTTTCCAAATGGAGCATACTATTTTATTATCACCAGTTATGTTGGTATTGCTGCTATTGCAGAGCATTAAAAGTTTAAAAATGTTTGTGGTATATGATACCAGTCGTATGACACTCTGCTTCTTCTGTGTTTAGCTGATTTAGCATAAAAGTCCTTTGACTCTGTCATGTGGTCTCTGTTGACCACAAGAAACATGTTTATCGTTAACTATAGCTGCTGACCTCCACCACATGTGTTTGCATATTTTCTTGTGTTTTTTAAGTGCAGATGCTGGACTTGTATTCTGTGGCTTTGATTCGTACTTTGAAATGTTTCTTTGAGCAAGTTTAAGTTCAGATTGTTCTAAACAAATTTTAGCTTGACCTGCTTTGCAGGAAGTTCAAATGTAGTGGTTAACTTTCTTAATTTCCTCCTCTCAGAACTTGTTTTTTTTTCTCTGTTAACTCCTTCCCTCAGAGTGATGCAAATGAAGAGCGAGTGGCACGTGCAGTAGGTGAGGCGTGTATCCGTCTCCATCTGGCTGACGAGCAAGTCTGTCGGGATATAATCGAGCTGTTCAGGGATGACTTCATAAGGGCCCTGCAGGAGTCGTTTCTGTGGCCCACTGAAGCGTGTGCTGTGCTGGTGGGCCCTTCCTGTGGCAAATTTGATGTGTATGCACCTTGGAACATCACTTTGCCAAATGTTCCTAAGCCCCCCGTTAAACCACCCTCTCCTCCCAAACCGGGTTCTCCACAGAGCAGAGTCCTGTTTCTCACAGACGTCCACTGGGACAGGGTGAGTGTGTGAAAAGAAAAGAGCCAAAATTGAAATTGAAGTGAAATCCTGGCAAACTTAGCTATTCTTGTCCTAATTTTGTGTATGTATATAGTCCCTCAAAGTGTGTCTGTCAGTAGGTGTGTATGTGAAACCTTTTTATATTAAGGTCATACGCTTGTTAAAAACAAGGTTAAAGTTAGTGATTGACAGCGTCTGTATATTTTGGCTTGACTCAGCATAAAGTGTTATGGCTTTGATCACCTGACTTGTTTTGGTTTAACTCGTGCCTTAAAAAAATATTACTCTTTGTTCCTCCTGACAGGAATATGACGTCGGCAGTGCTGCAGACTGCAAGGAACCTCTGTGTTGTCGTAACGATTCAGGCTCTCCAAACTTGAGCAGGAGGAAGGCTGGGCACTGGGGAACTTATGGAAAGTGTGACCTGCCTCTTTGGACAGTGGAGAACCTTCTGAAAAATGCTGCCAAAGCTGGGCCATGGGACTGGGTTTACTGGACTGGAGACATACCAGCACACAATGTGTGGTCACAGACCAGGGAGCAGCAGCTGTCAGAGCTAACTGTCATCTCTAAACTCATCCACAAGTAAGTTTGCTTTAAGCTTAACTCTGACTTTTTTTTGACATAACTAACTTTTTCTTTAACTCATAAAACAGCAGATCAGAGTAGTTTTAATATAATAAAACTAACAATATATGTTGTGCTGGTTTATGGCTACATTCATTACAAACACACTGTACTCTGACTCAGACCATGTTAACATTCAGAGGGTTGTCCAGTCATAAGTTTGTCATGCTTTATCTTGAACTGGTCCAATCTATGTTGACTCTTAACTTTTGTCCTCAGACACCTGGGACCTAATGTGACGGTTTACCCTGCTGTAGGAAACCACGAGAGCACACCAGTAAACAGCTTCCCTCCACCCTATATTCATGGCAACAGATCCTCTTCCTGGCTATATGACCAAATGGCAGAGGAATGGGCCCCGTGGTTGCCAGATCAGGCATTGAAGACATTAAGGTCACTGAATTTTATGATTTTATTATATGTGAACGTCCTTTGCCACTGTACTGCAGTTAAAGCTACCCGTAGGTAACAAAGCATTTACACTGGATCACGAGGAAACTGTGTTTATGATGCAGTTTCACTTTGACTGGTTACCAGTGACGGAAAGTGTTTCTTATACACTTACTGGCCACTTTTTTAGGTACAGCTGTTAAACTGCTCATTAATGCAGATATATAATCAGCCAATCACATAGCAGCAACTAACCTGATTACCTGCTCATTAATGCAACTATCTCATTAGGCAATCACATGACAGCCACTCAGTGTGTTTAAGCACGTAGACATGGTGAAGACAGTCTGCTGAAGTTCAAACCGAACATCAGAATGAGGAAGATGGTTATTTAATTTAATTTGAATGTGGTATGGTTGGTGGTGTCAGATGGACTGGTGTGATTATGTCCAAAACTGCTGATCTGTTGGGATTTTCCCACTCAACCATCTCTAGGATTTACAGAGAATGGGCTGAAAAAGAAAAAATACCCAGTGAACAATGGGTGAAAATTCCTTGTTGATGCCAGAGGTCGGAGAAGAACCTAAAGAACCATTTGTTACAACCATGGTATACAAATGGGATACAGTTGCAGAAGACCACATTGGTCCCAGTCCTGTTAGCTAAGAACAGAAAATTAAGGCTACATTTTACACAGACTCACCAAAATTGGACATTGAAAAAATGTTTTCCTGGTCTAAAGAGTTTTGATTTCTGGTGTGATATTTGTATGGTACAGTCAGAATCTGGTATAAATAACACAAAGCATGTATCAATCTATTTGTGACATGATGTCACAAAGATTATCTCAGAGTGGTTTCTTCAACTTTGCAATGACTTCAGTGTACTCACTGGCCTCCACTGGCCAGTGAGTGTATACAACACTTTGAGTTGCAATAAGTGACCCAGAGCCTGATAATGTCTAGAGTTTTATTTGACTTTGAGCCATTCAGATGTCTTTTTGTTGTAATTATAGATATGGAGGATTCTACACAGTGCAGATTCAGCCTGGTCTGAGACTGGTCTCTCTCAATATGAACTTTTGTGCACGAGAAAACTTTTGGCTGATGGTGAACTCCACCGATCCCGGGGATCAGCTGCAGTGGCTCGTCCATATTCTCCAGGCCAGCGAGGACAAGGGAGAAAAAGTGAGTTTGATCATTTAACACTGTGAAACTGGGACTTTCTTATTTTAATTACCTCTGATCTCATTTATTAAGCACAAGAAAACATTTATTTTTCTTTAAAAATATCTCCTCCTTTATTGTAGGTACATATCATTGGTCACATCCCACCTGGCCTTTGTCTTAGCAGCTGGAGCTGGAACTATTATCACATTGTCAACAGGTAGCTGCAGTAGTCACTGAAGATTTAATATAAAGCTGTTAGAAACTGTTAGAAGATAATTGGAGTGCTAAAGTCAGTCTGGCTACTTCTTTGTCACTTGGAGAATGATTTGGGCTCCTATACATTAAACAATAGATTATTGTTTAATTGCAGACCATTAAATGTTTCCCAATGTGAAGTTAGAAAAGGTGCATGTGTAATGCTGATCAATGCAACTAAATCCCAATAAGCAGTATTCTTGGAATTACAGCAGCTAGACACAGAGCTGGCTTATTATCAGAAACACTTTCCAGCATCTGAAAGCGTAACTTTTGTGAACAGAGGTTAATCGGTAGGCTTCTCTTTGGGGTAAACTACTCTCGCATCCTTTCTTCAGGTATGAAAGTACAATCACTGGACAGTTTTTTGGCCATACGCACCTGGATGAGTTCCAGATGTTTTATGACGAGGAAACCATGACCCGCCCGTTGGGGGTAGCGTTTATTGCTCCCAGTGTCACTACCTACGTTCTCCTTAATCCAGGTGAGTTAATAATTGAGTTAAGTCATCTTCCAGCATTTCATAAGCAGCACACTCACACGCAGCAAAAATATGTCTTTTCAGGATACCGTGTCTACTATGTCGATGGGAACTACCAAGGAAGCTCTCGGCTGGTGCTCGACCATGAAACGTACATCCTGAACCTTACAGAGGCAAACCACAGTCCAGGGGCACCACATAGTCCACAAAAGGATCCTAAATGGACACTACTGTACCGTGCCACTGAAGCTTATGGTCTGTCTACTCTGTTCCCCTCCGATTTTAATCGGCTGATTGGGACCTTTATCAATGACGATCCTGTCTTCCAGAAGTTCTGGTATTTGAGATATAAAGGGCACATCTCAAAGCCGTGCAAAGAGGTCTGCAAGACCGGTATACTGTGCTACCTGCGAAGTGGGCGTTATGATGACCTGAAGCAGTGCGACTACCTTAATGGTTTTAAAGGAAGCTTAGCCAGAGCTGCCACAAAAACTCTCTGTTGACCCGATGGAGTTTAGCCTGGAAAAGGCTGGGTGAGGGGGAAAAAAGCAATATGACTAAATATGATACTGAGCCAAAAACAAATCATCCTCTGTTGCAGATGGACGAGGATTGTTTTTTTTGTTTTGTTTTTTTTCATAGGTTTGATTTCATAAAGTCACTTGACCTATTATAAATTATGCTCACAGGTATGTGGAACTTAGAAACCCAACTTGAGTATTTGTTGTGCCTCATCACTAATAATGTGTTTAAATTCATTTAGATGAATGTGGGAACACGCTATGGATGGTTGACTTTTTTTTTTTTTTTTCCAATGTCAGTTGTGGAAAGGGTGGTTAAAATTGTTCTGAAGCGCACACAGTATTAGGCATTACAAGGAAAGCAGTTCTTTTGAAACCAGTGCCTTTTCTTTTTTTGTTAAATATGAACTTATCGATTCTTGCAATCTTAGATCTTTTAAACCTCTGTCCCTCTGAAATGTTAGTCATCCATTAATTTTCTTCTATTATATATGTAAGTGGCTGGAGCCTGGTTGCAAGCAAGAGGTGAGCACCCTGTATAGGTTGCAACACAGGCAGCCACACAGGCACACCCACATTGACACAAGAACCAACACACATACAGTAAACCTGCAAACTCCACACAGAAAGACCCCTGCTGGCAGACCTTATTCTTGTGAGGCGATGACGCTAATCTCAGTCCCACAGTGTGACTCAGAAATGTGTTGGCACTTTAATATATATATTTTTTAGTCCTTCGTCAGCACCATTGTTTGAATTTTAGGTCTGTGCTTTCTGTAATCCACCTTATGTGCAACATTTTCTGCCTCAGCAAAAACATCTTTTAGCCAACCAAAGAGCAGTATTTTTCTTTCCTAATGTTTACTTCTGCCTGCACTTTGTTTTTAGCCAATTTCTTTAGCAGTGAATAAATCTGACATGCTTGGTTGGGTCCTCAAATCTGGGGAATTAATGGTGTAACAGAAAAGTGCTTGTAATATAAGCAGTAATATAAGCAGTAATTTAAGCGATTGTACAGATTGTGAATAAAATTGCTTGCTCGTTACCTGTTTGTGAGGGGCAAATATTAAGTTCAAATTAAAATGATTGTTTATTTTTAATTAATCAAACACATGCACAGCTCCAACACTTTATTACAGTCTTTTTTTCTTCAGAAGTTTGATACAAAAACTGCCATCAGATCATTATTTGCATGGAAGTGACCCTTGATTCATCAAAATCAAAGCAGTTTCTATAATAGCTGCTGCTTTGAAAGCTCAAACTCTAAATCAATGAGACTAACATCTTTTCTGAGCTCTCATTAGCAATGTCTTGGCTTCCTCTCTCCCTTTTTCCACATTTCCAAAGACAACTTGTTTGATTCTCTTCATTAACCAATACCTAGGCTACTTTAGTTTTCAGTAAATCCTCAAGTGGGGATGAATAGGTAACAGCACTGGGAAATAGTTTACAAATAAAGCACTGAGCTATCAAAAGATCAGCCACACATATAGCTTTATAATTTCATGAATGCTAAATGTTGATCATTTTACCACATACACCAAAACAAGTACCTGCACATACAGATTAATTTAAATGTGTACATTATTCTTTGTTTATTGGTAATTCTCCATGTCTCACAAATTTAAGTGGCGAAAGCTGAGAGTAGAATTTTAGTCTACATTATTTATAAAGCGGAGAATTCTAAGCGCTTAAGATCACAACATTTAAACATATGTAAATGTGCGGTATTCCTCTGGTCAATTTTAACACCAAGACCAGATTCATTTTTTAATTAGTGTTCAATTTGCATATTTCTGTTCATTATGCATCATTAAAGCTAGAACAGGTTTTTCCTTATTTCCATCTTTCTTTTATTCAGATTCTGAGAAGAACATAGTGACACCAAAGTCTTCCTTGTACAGGTCCCAGGTCTTTGGTTTGTGTGGGTTGTCCAGCTCTTCCCTGGGTAAAAACAACCTGAGGACAGTTTAAAGAGAGTGCAAGTCATGATAATACAGTCAAAAGAATACAAAAAAAATGTCTCTGATCTACTGAAATAGAAAAAGAAACACACTTGTTATCTTCTATGAAGGATGTATTGAACCAGAAGTAGAATGGAACATCTTCATATCCTTTCGGGAGACCCTAAGGATGATGAGAACAGATCACGTGAATCTAATTCACAAGCTTTCCTTTAATATGCAGCGGTAAAGGTGAAAAAGTAAGCACTCACTGCACTCGATTCAAACATGACCTTCACATCTCCTTCAACCACAGGCCCATTCTGCAGGCTGATGACTGCTGCGTTATTACCCACATCAGGAAACACCTAACAAACATCAAAAAAGGTTAAAAGGCTAAAACTCTTCAATCTTGTTGTGTGAATTTGTGAGTGTGTGACAGACTTACCGTGCAGTTCTCCTGCTTGGCGCACACACACTCAAACACCAGATCTTTTCTCACAACTATCTTGACCTTGAAATCGCTACCATTACCTTTACCAACACCTGAGCAGGAGTAGAGGGAGAAAAAAAGAAAGCTCATATGTACCACTGTGGGTGGTGCAGCTATAAACAAACATGCTTAGGGTTTTCTGGTTTACCTGCTATGGAGTGGATACGGATGCTTTTAATCCTGAGGCTTTTCGGTGGAGGTAATTGTCTGTTGAGCTTATTCTTCATGATCTCATAGTACCCCACGTACCGGCTCTGCAGGACACAACAACAACAAAACCTTTTAACATATTGTGGCTGTAGGAGGTAGAGCAGGTCATCTACTGATCGGAAGGTTGGTGGTTCGATCCCTGGCTCCCCCTAGTCTGCATGCCAAATATCCTTGGGCAAAATATTAACCCCAAGTTGCTCTGTGATGCATCCATCGGAGTATGAATGTGTGTGAATGGTGGTTAGAAAGCACTTAACAGCATAGAAGATAATGAATGTGGCATGTTGTATAGAGCGCTTTGAGTACTCTGGGAGAGTAGAAAAGAAAAGAATAAGAATCAGTCCATTTACCATTAAAAAAGCAAGTGTTTAGTTTTTGTACATGTAGTCCAACAGGTTGTCTTAAGAAGATGTTGACACCAGAATCCCTTTCATGCTTCTTGGAATTGACTTCACCAGTGCCTAAAACTCTAATATACTTATTCCAAAAGACATTCCTTCACTATTTGTTTTGATGATGGTTGTGAAGAGCGATGTCTCACAGGTAGGCCCAAAATCTCCCACAAATGATTTGTAAGACAGAACCATCTGGCTGTTTCCAAATACTTTCCTAGAAAAGGTTTGGTCAAACCTGGCAACCTTCTCTGGCGATGTTACAAATTTTGGAAAAAAATCCAGTCGCCTCACATGTGAAGAAGGCCGTTGTATTGCTGCCATGCTTTTGTGTTTCTGCCACATGGAGCTGCTAATCACAATGATTAGAGGTTTGTTTTTTTTTAAAGTCACTTTACTTTAGGGTAATCTTAAAATGGAACATTTAAGAATAAATGCCTTCACTACAAAGAGTTTTTGATGACTTGTTGTTACCTGAGAGGGAGTCTCCACCCCCTGAAACTTGGAGCTCTGACTTTTGTCCGTCCTCCGCTCGCCAAAATACTCCAGACTGTCCTTCAGTGCGAAAAGAAACAAATGTAAGGATATAGCCTTGCTTTAAAACACTTATCTATTTACCCTGGTTTGACAAGTAAGTAAGAGAGATGTACCTGTGCACTCTCAAACTGGTCACTGTCAATAAGCCAGGTACACACCATAGTACCAGTGCGTCCTGGGAAAGGGAGCAGTAGAATTCACATTTAGAAAGACGCATATTTTCAAATAAGTTGTTCAATGATAATGAGTCAAGGAGAGCTCACTGACGTTACCTTTCCCTCCTTTACAGTGGATCGCAATGATGTTTTGAGGATCAGCAGACATCCACTCTCTCACGCTCGCTGTGTATTTGAGCATGTCCCTGAAACAATCCAGTACAAGAACACAGAGCTAAGACGGGAAAATACTAATTAGCACTGGAAATTTGATGCAGTTGTGATGCATCTTTTTCCTGGATCCGAGTCATTTATAGAAATCCTTGAAGTCTCAACATTTACAAAATGAGATAATGCTTAAAGGCAGCAAAAAAAAAAAAAAAAAAAAAAAAAAATGTGAGTTCTTCAAATTATGTTCAAGACTGTCAAGCTAATACATCAGTGTCAGTTGTATAGCAAAAGTAATTCCTCTTTGACTTAAATTGCTTCTTATAACCACAAGAAAAAGGTCCAGATTAAAGAAAAGGCCACATATGAAACAGAAGCTGCGCTCACTCCAAGGAGGGGACATTGTGGTCATCAATAAACACCCGTTCAACCCTGTAGTGGAAGAACTGGGGGTCGTAGCCTTTCTCACCTGGAAACAAAAAGAAACTACGCTGTTTTGTAATCCTGCACAAAAGGGCATACAGTGCATGTGAGGAAAGGTGGTGCCAACTTACTGCAAAGATTGTAAACTTTATAATGGCCTTCATGTTTAGTGTCTAGAAACCTTGCCACTTCCTGCACAAAGAGAGAAAAGAGGTCAGTTAAAAGCCAATGGTAACTGTGATTGGGATCATTTTAATCTTTGTCTATGTTATTAATATGTTTGCAAAGTAAAGCAGGTGGTGCATGGTGAAATTAATTTCAAGTCATGTCCGCATCCAAGGCCACTCACACTTACCCTGATTGGATTCCTATAGAAGGCCTGCTTCCCAGAGGAGGGGAAAGACATGGCGATGACACGGTCTACAGAGCGGGTAAAGATGCAAAATAATTTTTTTTTTTTTTAATCTCAAAATGTATTTTCCTGACATGCATATTTTTTAATTCATATAGCATGCAAACACCTGCCTGTGACATAGGTAAGATCAAGGTCAAATCCATCCTTCTGATAACGCCGCTTGTTTTCAGAAATCTGAAAAATAAGCAGTTTTTCCAGTGTTTTCTCTTGATGCCAACCCTAACACTTGTAACTGTCCAGCTGAACTGTTTGTGTCTAGAGTGACGACCTTACCATCCTCCTGGTGACTTTCTCCAGCTCTTTCTTCTGAGCAGCCAATCTGAAAACCCTCACGAGGATTATTATTCTCAAGAAGCGGAGAAATGTCACAACCCTGAAAGGAAAATTGCAAAAGTGAATCATTATTCCAGGTGTTCGAAGTCCAGTGCATTCAAAAGGAGATTATAAAATCTGTAATATGGTCTACGATACTCTATGCAACTACTGCATGTAGCTTAAAACCATATGGTTAAGCTAAACAGTCATTAGACAATCAGCCAAGTCAGTCATTCATTCTCAGATTTTCACCACCAAATAAGAAAATCAAAATACTTTTTTTTTGTGCTTTTGTTTGTAAAGTACAATATCGCTATTTAATTGCACATTTACTGAAAACATTGCTCTATTGCTTTCTTTTGGGAGTAGTTTGTACACATCTATGGAGATCAGTCAGGAATCATAAGAGAAAACAAGTAGGTGGATTATGAGTGTAAATTCCCATATGGAAATGAAATACAAGAAGCTTATAATAGTTTTTTAAATTCAAATATTAAATGTGTTTAATGATATGCACTTTAATGATATGCTCATTAAAGTGGCCCCTTTTGCATTTTTCTTACCCAACACAATGTTTATTTACAGATCATACTTAATTATTTAATTGTTCCTTCCTACTGTATGCCTAGTGTGATGGGAATGCAATGAGCAAACATGTACCTGGGGATAAGGCTGGTACCTGACAGGTCAGAGAAGGTGTAGACCATGGTGACCGCCAGTGTGACTATCACCACGCAGGCGTCTATGATGTTCAGCTTGGAGCTGAAGTACACTTTGAAACTAAAAGGAGGCCAAGATAAGTTGAAAAATGACACAAGTCAATTAGTATACAGCTGGAGAAAGAATCTGCACAGATCATGCAATGAACATATTCAGTGATTTCTCTGACACTCTGATGACTGTGCCATTACATTTCCTAATCCCTAACCCAAAACATTTCCTGTCTGACTTCCTTTTCACAACTTCCTGTTTAATGACAAATCAGACTTGGTTTCTGCTGATTCAAAACTCTGGTGGGAATCACTACTTTAAACATTTCTCTTTCTCACATTAGCACGGAAACAGTTGTGATGTTTACAGATTCAAACTATATTGCGATCCACCGCGTGTCAGCAAAAAATTACCTTTGCAAAAGTAAGTTTTGTCTGATTTGTTAGGCAATCCACTGGCTTCCTCAGAACAGAGGCTATTCTTCCTGAAAGGCTGGCTCATGCACATGACTTCTTACTCACAACCGGGTGTTACAGAGGTGCAGAAAACAACAACTAGACTCCCACAAGCATTTCTCACTCACCCCTCCACATAGACACGCAGGAGGACATCGGCAAGGAAGAAGAAAGAGATGGTGAGGGACACAGCCTCTAATGCATTTCCAGCATCTCTACTCTTGGCTGGCAGTGAGAGATCCACAATCACCAGCACAAAGTCCACTATGATCAGTATTACTCCAAATATACTGGAAAGAAAGACATGCAAATGATAATAAAAAAATCCACTTAATTAAAAACACAACCAGGTAGGGGTGTACCCGTTTCCAATTTGCAAAAAATCTGCTCACCGAAAGCCAAAGGACATGACAAACGGGGCTATTTTTTTCCGAAGATTGCTGCAAAACAGGGGACAGGGTTATATGTGCCTGTATGTAGAGCTGAAGGGTTATGCAAATTGGATCTCTTTAAACTTACTAGTACAGTGTGTCTGGTAGTGCACTCTCCTCCTTTCCATCATCAATCTCTACTTTAGCATTCTCCATCTTTGTAATGTTTCTGAGAAGACAGATAGAGATTACATACAAAGACACACAAATATTTGTATTTATTTGCTATATAGAGAGAGATAAATAAATAAAAACCTCACCCATTTACACTTGAGTCTGAGCCTGGGTTAAAGTACACAGAGGACATGATGCTTCTGTTTCCTTTCTCTTTTTGTCCTGAACGTGGAGTTTCTGCATTTGGACACAAAAGCGTGATAAGATTGAGTGCACCCTGTTCAGCGTGATGCTACGTGGTTACAATGTGGAAACAAATGAGTGAAGAGTGCATAAACTTTGTGTCATCGTCCTAAAACGCTGCATTTCTTCAAACCAGTCTCTCACACATTTCCCGGTGCTACCTGCAGGATGCAGGAGTCCACAGCGCGTCCCTAAATCACTACATTCAGCTGCAGCACGTACAAACAAACTGCTCAAGAAAGGAATCGCTCATTATGTTTACCTCTGGGTAAATTTTAACAAAATTTCACCGCCCGGTCCACAGTCTGTGTGATCACCATTCACTGTCCTGTTGCTTTCCTTGCAGCGTTGACGCGTTCACAACAAATCAGACCCCCAAAAAGCCCAACTAAACTAAACTCCCTCCGCCTGCTTACCGTCGGGACTGTCATTCGTCAAATTATACGAGACTTCGTCTTGTGACTTCTCCCGGGGACAAAGGAAGACGGCTCAAAGGTTAACCGGGTGGATTTTTTTCTATCCATCCACTATTCCTCATCGTTTTTGCAAACGTAGCGGTTTCGAACTTCCTGGAGCTCAGTAGAAAAAAAGAAAAAACAGGAGGAAAAAATGGCCTTTCCCTCCTCCTTACTCTTTATTCATATTTCCTCCTCAGCTTACTTTGACTCAAAAACAGAGTCTGACGGTAACCCTTCTGCACAGACGTATTTAAACCGCCGATAGTTACTAAACTAGCCCAACGGGCTGCCTAATTTGGAACATCTGGTTTTAATAGACTGGGCAAAAACGAAATAGTACATTCCTGCCTTTTGCGTCATTGTTTATTTTTTTGTTTTTTTTGTCAAATTAATTCATGATATTTGGGTATTATATTCAGAAAAATAAAAATAAAAAAGTAAAAATAAAAATAAAATAAAATAAATAGAAAACACAAAATACCACAACTGCTCCCTTTAGGGGTCGCCACGGCGCATCGTCTGCCTCCATCTGACCCATTTCCCTTGCATCATCTTCTATTACAACAACCCTCTGCATGTTTACTTCATCCGTAAACCTCATTTATCGTCTTCCCATTTTCCTCCTTAGCAGCAAAAACGTGCACGTGCAACTTAAAGCAAACCGCATATTTATCAGTAATATCCAACAAGTAATGCAGAGGGAGCCCTTTTGCAGCACACGCTGACTTCCTACACTACAGTTTGCACCTTTCCTGTGTTTTATACCACTGCATATTAAAAATGTGTAAATATTAGTGCTTTCGACCATTGCTAGCGGGAGTTTTGTGCCCCGGGTAATATTCACCCGGATGCTCTGCTGTTTATGAAATTACTAAGAAATCATATTGGATTACTTTATTGCACGAATTAGTGTTTGAAGTAGGACATTACGAAAAATAGAATGCATTTTGTTAGGAATAATTGTCTCCTCCCCAATACATCACTGTGTTATATTTAAAAGGCAAACCCCACAAGCAGCACTTCTGGTATGTAAAGAATGGAGCTCTTTCAACATTTTCGGTCAGTGAAGCTATTTGCAGCTCTGGGATCAGCTCTACTTTCAAAACAATGCGATGGTTTATGAAGGAGAAAGCACAAAACTGACCTGAGTTCAGTGTTTGGCGAGACCGTTCTAGTCCGAATCCTCTAATGTGGACCATGCAGAACTAGCCCAGCCTATAAATAATACTGACAAATTTCAGGGGAAGAGAACACTGAACCTGAAGAAAACAAGGGGAGCTTTGTGAAATGAAGGTAAGGCTTGTGGCTTCGAGATTCTTCAGGTGTTAAAAAAAAAGCATTTAAAGTTTTGGATAACTTTTTGATTTTTCTTAAAGTTTTAATCTAAATTGTCTTGTTTATTTTAGAAAATGTGGTTTTTCCTAAAAGTCATGCCAGTGTTGCTGTTCTTGACTCTGCTGTGCCCAGTCTTGGTCTCCTCTTCACAGCTGTCTGTATGTATCTACTCTGTAACAAATGTTTTCCTTTATTTTTGTATTGACTGTGAAAACTGAAAATGTATGCCTTAAATGGTGTTTTTTCTAGATGTGTAGAAAAAAACTGTGATGCATTACTTACTGCTTCCTCTGTTTGTTATCAGAATAAAAACAGAGGTATTTTTTCCTTCCTTATTTTAAGGCTATAGACTCGTGCGGGCCTGAGTTTGCTGTTCTCAAGCGCAGCATAAGGAAACTGGAAAATAGTCTTTTGATCAGAAAATGGCAGGTTGAGCACTTGCAGACGCACAAATACTTCCGTCCTTTTCAGCCTGCTGCGTCTAACAGCAAACCTCAGGCTGATTCAGACCCCGATTCTGGTTTAAACCACAACAAGAGCGCAGCTCTAGATGGACTGGATATGACGCTTACTAAACCACTTCCACCGGCAGGCAATTTAATTGTTTATGATAAAGGTAAGTAAGTGCACTATGTTTGGTGCAAATGTACAATGCATGACGCATTTTTCTATTTCTAATTCACTGAGTTTTGCACATGCACAGCTATTTTTTACTTGACATGCAACACAAAGTCAAAATGTCAATGTAAGAACATTAATCAGCAATCTCTGAAGCATTTATTTTGTCTTTCTTCTAGATTGTTCTGAACTGTTCGACAGACAGAGACCATCAAGCGGTTTCTACCGCATAAGACCCAAATTAGACCAGGAGCCCTTTTTAGTTTACTGTGACATGGATGATGGAGGAGGGTGGACAGTGTTTCAAAAACGCCGGCATGGAAGAGTTGACTTTCACAGGTAATTGTGCAGAAGAAGTAGCCCACAGCCCACAGGGGGGAAGATCCCACAGCCTGTCTAAAATCTAGTATGATGCTGATAAAGCTTATGGGGTTTTCTGTTTGAAGTCAACTGCCAGCCTAATTCTCATTTCAGAGACTGGGTGGACTACAGAGATGGCTTTGGCGACTTCAAACTGTGGAATGATGAGTTTTGGTTGGGCAATGAACATATTTACTCTCTGCTCTCAGAAGGTCAGCAGGTCACGTTATGCACTAATGCTTCACATTAGACACCCAGTATGTGTTTTTTCATTCATATGTTGCATATGGATTTTAAATAGTTCTATTTCCTGTCTTATTAGCTTCTCCTTTACCAACTTTACTTTGTGTCTTTTTTGTGCTAAAGGTAAGAACCTTGTGAAGATCGATCTTGTGGATTGGGATGGAGAGAGAAGCTATGCGTTTTATGACAACTTCAGGATCACCAATGAGGCTGTGAGAAAAACACTTTGTGTAGCTTTTCCTTAGAATCATAATTATAACGATCCTCCCAGGAAACATTGTTCTAATGCCCATTCCAGGATAAATATCGTCTTCAGTATGGGCAGTACAGTGGGTCAGCGGGAGATGCTCTCAGTGGAAGCAGGGGTGTGGTGGAGCAGTGGTCTTCTTGCCTCAGTGGCATGCAGTTCAGCACCAGGGATCAG
Organism: Oreochromis aureus; assembly: GCF_013358895.1. Taxonomy (NCBI): domain Eukaryota; kingdom Metazoa; phylum Chordata; class Actinopteri; order Cichliformes; family Cichlidae; genus Oreochromis; species Oreochromis aureus. The sequence continues at coordinate 16,049,359 of NC_052951.1, read as the reverse complement.
GTTTGTCACACATCTGTCAAAACCATTACCACTCCAAGATGGCAAGTTGATGTTTCACAGCACATCTAATAGACTACTGATGTGCAAATGATGAATGTGAAAACACTGATGCTGGTGGTTGACAGGATAACGACCGGTACCTCCAGGGAAGCTGTGCCCAGGAGAATAAAGCAGGTTGGTGGTACAACAGGTGAGGCTGTCACCCACCCTTTCTGCTCCATGAGTCTACATCACTTCTAATGTGATTATGAAGTTTGTGTCTCTTCACCGGGTTTTGTAATTTGGAAAATTTACCTTTGACATTGTGCCCTTAACTTCTGATCTACAGATGTCATGCAGCCAACTTAAATGGAAAATTCTATCGCAGAGGGAAGTACAAAGCCGAGTATGATGACGGTATTGTGTGGGGGACCTGGAAAGGCCTTTGGTATTCACTTAGACACACCACCATGAAGGTGCGGCCTCTGGTTTTCCTGGACGCCGTTGGCAGTGGAGCGGGCGAAATTTAAAAACCTAAAGGCTGTAAAACAAGAGCAAACATTCTTTGCCATGTTTTAATTTCTCCCTTTGCGATTTTTTAAAAGATTTTATCAAATATCAGTAATACCATATTGTATCCATTTCTTTCTGTAAAGTGTCTATTAACCAAACATTAAAATAAACAGCATTTCATCCATAACCTCTCTGATGTTCATTTGATTGTCCTCAAGCATAGTTACAATTGATACAACTGTGTAATTTTCATTACATATTTGACACTGCTTAGATCTCACATTAAACAGTGAACCCTAGTGTAGCTGGTGCCGTTTCAGTATAGGCAGCACTATAAAAGAAACACATATAGCAATGTGGAAATAAAACTAGAACATTATCTAGGTCTAGGTATTGATTTTACGAGTGCATTTAGATAATGTGACAGGTTTATTGTACCAGCTGTTGAAGTACAGAGCAGAAATGTATTTCCAAAGTGTGTTAAAAATCTCAGCAATGGCATACAGTGAATTAAATAAAACTTTACCAATTCACAAAGTCAGTAATAATATTACAAAATATCAAAACAAACCTTAAAAAATTCTAAAAAAGTCTAAAATAAGAACTTTAAAAGATAAAAACATATAGAGATAAATCCGTAACATTACAATACATAGGTGGGTACACAGACGTAGGGTGAAGGGCAAAGGATAAATGTAATTATCAGTGGCAGTTTTTCTCAGCTGTAGTTTGTGATCTACTCCTCCTCCCATACATATGACGAGGACAGATCTAGATCCAGCATCTTTTGTTCTGCCTCGCTCAGCTTGTAGGGAGAGCCATCGCTACTGCTGTACTCCTCAGTCACGGGCAGAGAGTGGCAGCGACCTTTCCTCTGCTCTGAGGATGAAGCAGTAAAACTGGAGCTGCGCTTGCGCCCCTTGGCTGCAGAGTAGGACTGAGCCTCCTTTAATTTCCGGGCCAGGATGTTCCTCTGAATTGGTGAGGGTCCACGACGGTTCCAGTTCTGTTCAGCCCGATCCAAACTCAACTGGTTCACTCCCTGAGAACTAACAGGTGCTGCGGCGGGACCCCCGATCCCTGAAACTTGCTCACTGTTCTTTCTCCTCTCTGCTGTGCTATTAAAGTCAGATTTACCCTGTGTCCCAGATGCTGAAATTGTGTTTGTGTTGGTTCCTGCATGTTTGATTTCATTAATGTGCGAAAGCGCTGGTTTCTCTGTCCAGGGCTTCCTCCCGTCACTTTTCTGGAGTCTGGATCTAGCCCACTCTGAAGCCCCATGCTCTGGAATTGGGTAAGAGCGATATGGCTGTCTCTCCCACTCTCCTTTGCTCCAACAGCTTCCTTCGGGAAGAGTCCGAGATCCCACCTGGAAAAGACATAACGGTTAAACTCAACCATTCATGGCACTAAAATGTTTTACAGCAATAGTAAATAAATAAACAAAATAAAAAATAAATAAAAGTCATCTTAAAGGGTATATAAGTTACCTGGGTCAGGCTTCTTTCTCTGAACTGTCTGGACTGTGCGGACGACGGTAGCTGAGGTTTGGCATCATTAAAACTGGAAGTCCGTCGGAAATTTGGATTCTTATGATAAGAGTTTCCCATTGCTGCATGTCCTTCTTCTCTGAAACCTGTTAGCCCAGTCCTCTCTACCATCTCTACCCAGTCAGCAGTGCGGTCATGCCACTTGGAGCTGCTCCTACTTGCGTGAGCAGCAACAGGAGGACCTATGATCAGTTCCACTCTAGGACTCAGTCTGTCTGGTGTGGCCCTAAAAGTCTGTGGTAGTGGTTCAGAAAAGGGAGCTGCAATGTGAAAGTTCTTGAGTTTAGAATCACCCTGTAGACCTAAAGGGGAGGCAGAATGAGCAAATCCAATCGGTGTAGGAATGGGAGAGATGGTGGGTGAAGCAGATGTGTCTACAACAGTGTCATGGACAGGGCTCGAAGAGACATGGTACAGCTGTGTAGCCTCCTTTAAGCCCTTCTTCTTCATCTCTTTCAACTGTTGTTGTGCCAATTTGTACCTAGGCAAAAAATAGTTTCCGGTTTATTGTGTGTGTTTTTTTAATAGCTAGTGACAGAAAGAATACATCTGGGATAGAATATTATACATTTTAAAACATACCCAAATATTGGTGGAAACACCTTCTGGCCAGTGGGAGATAGCCTTTCCGGGTCCTGTGGGAGTGGTATCACCATGGTCTGTGAGAGAGGTTGACTTCCCAAGAAAGCCCCATCTTTTTGGGCTGCAGCCACACCCATGCCCCCTGAAGGGCTGTGAACATCAGACAGGCTGGGTCTTTGTAGGCTGTGCCCACAGATGGAGGCCTCATCTGAGAGCTTGCGCCCTCCAGGAGAATGCATGGAGCTTTTCCGCACAGAGCTGCACTGAGGGCTCTGGCAAAATTTTCTCCACACAGTCACCACAACAGTAGCCATAATCACAGCCAGGCAAAGGGAGATACCAACTACCACAATCATGTTACCGCCCAAGGGTGCAGCTCCAACCGGTGCAGGTGGGAGAGATGGAGAAGGAGCTGGTACCACTGGGACATAAAGAAAAACAACATTTGGACACAAAACTAAAGACAAAAAGCTTTAATCTAAGATACTGGAGAATAGAAATAGCAAGTTAGGGGTAAACAAACTCACCGACACAATCCTCTAGTGAACACAGGGACTGCTCCTTGATCATGCCAGTGCACTGCATCCCTCGCACACCTGAGGGCAGTAAACACTCACGCACTCGTTCCCTCACCCCTTCTCCACAGCTCACGCTGCACACACTCCACGGCTGCCATGGCCCCCATGACTCTGCAGGATGCAAGGAAAGTGTTAAAACACGATAAAGCAGATTAGTAGTTTAAAAGCTTTAACTCTGCATTGCTACATAAATTTCCTCCACTCCAATACACCAAAAACACACAGGCTAAACAATCTCACCTGCACTTTTGTAAGCCACCAGACACGTCTGTGCTGGACTGGGCGAGCGGCTGTAGTTGAAAACAAAGCGAAAGCAGTACTTATTCCTTCCCGGGTAAAACACTGAGCAGTTGAATTCAGTTTCATTCTCTCCATGAGTCAGCCAGTTAAAGGCCAACGGGGGAGAAGTGGGCTCCTCTGGTCTGAACCCCATCACTGCAGATGAAGCAGCATCGCTATACAGTAATACTTTCCCATTGATGTGAGCACAGGGTGGGGTGATCAATTTAACAGTCATAGTCCCCTCACAGCCACTCTTGTAAGCATTGGCATTTTCCACTAGCAACTTATAGGAGAAGATACGGGACAGGTAGAGCGGTCCAGAGCTCTTCACCTCCTGTGCTGTGTGAGGAGACCGTAGAGCAACTCTTATGAAATCTCTGTCTGTGAAAGGGAAGGCACAGGACAGTTCAACACTCTGAGAACGGAGGGGTTTGATTGGGATTCGGGTGAGGGCTCGGACCTTGTTGATGCTGTTATGACCTATTTGGTTGTACTCCACATAGCTGACTTCTAGTGAGAGAGCAGAATCAATGCCGCTGGAACAAGCCTGAAAGTGTTCATTAGTGGATATCCCAACCTGAAGAGAAACAACAGAAGAGAAGTATGAAAATTATTTATGGTCATTGTTTTACAGCAGTATATACTGAAATGTTGTTTTTATTGCCTGAAAGGATCCCGAGTGGTTCCCAGCTCTCTCCACAGCAATATGAAAGGTTGGCCAATGGACTTGTAGTTCTGAACTCCACCACCAGGTAGTGCTCTCTATGCTACTGCCCTCTGTGCTATTAGTAGGGAAAACAGTGGAGATGCTGGTTTGTCTCAGCAGGAACCGGAAAGTTCCTGCGTACAGGAAGCAGGAGCAGTTGAACTCCACCCTGCCAGCCGGTTGATTGTTGTGGAGAGTCTTGGTCAGAACAGTGGTGTTGCTTTCCGTGTTGACCAGAGATAGGCTCCTGCTCCGGATGGTGCTGCTGTTGGATTTTATGCTGAAGTCCACAAATACGCTGCTGTTGCTTAGGGCAGAATGCAAGGAGGGCCAGATATTGAGCCCTGCAAAAGCTGCAGGAAAGAAAACACACAAGTAGATGTGAGGAAGACAGAGAAAAGAAAGAGAAAATGTTACACGTTGTTCTACAAATGGTGAATACACCTCCTCAATATGTCCACAATGGATAAAATTAAGTCTGGTTGTCGTTAACCATTAATGTATTTTTTAAAAATCCTGCTTTTCCAAGCATGCAAGCAACGTTTTACTGTACCTAAAGGTTGTTTCTGGTTCCATTTTGTTAGGTAAATCAATCAGATTGATATGCTAAGTGTGAATTAATATTTGTGGCTGTTTAAAAAATACTAGGAATTTATGGGTCTGTTCATTTTTTATGGTAATTTTACAAATTTTAGAAGGTTTTCTAGTAAAACTTGGCTTCAATTGTGAGTTTATAAAGTGTCAGTTTTGACAACACATTGTAACCATAATTTATAACAACGTGTCCTGTGTGTAATTATAACACTTTTATAAACCTCTTATACATTTCCCTTATCCAACATCAGATACATTGCCCAAACAACCACAAAGTATAGTTTTTGCTCAGAACGACAAAACAAGTTCAGTGGAGTCCACATTAAATCCAAAGCAGTAAAGTATAGATATCAAACAGACAAAAAGTTAAACATGTTTGAGTATATAAGCCAAGAATCAGGGTGCTATTAGTGGGGGGAAAAGCACTAGTAGCATGTTATTTTAAGAGCTATTGTGCTCTGTATTGTGTAAATCCTGTTGTTGGGACCTCACATCCTCACAAAGGAAAGCGGGTGTCTGAAGAGGCCACGCATTAGCCTCGTTCAGCAGTCAATTAAAATGCACTAAGATGATAGATTTGTAGAAACTCACCATATCCAATGAGCACTAGCAGGAAGGACAGCAGTGAGACAGCCTGTGGCATTCCGATACCTGTGCCTCCTTTTTCTCCTACACCACATGACCGTCCTATTCCACCATCACAACGCTGTGAAAAGCTTTAAATGATCATAGAATGATCATAAAAATCATAGAACAATAAACAAAAAAAAAAAACCAAGAAGATAATCCACAGAGAAGTAGTAGATAGCAGTTAAGTGTGTGTACAAGAAGCTGTGCGCTCTTCTGCATGTATGGAAAACAGGAAGGCTAGAGTATGAACAGTGAACATGACTTTTCTGAATTTACACTGGCGTCTTCCTCTTCCTTTCATCTTCACAATGGGTATGGGGAGCTGCCACCATCACACAAGAGAGGTTTCAAAAAAAAAGGAGGGGAGGGGGCTTTGTTCATCACAAACATGTAGTAGGCTGAAGCCAAACACTTGTCTGATTTGGTCTATATACATATAAACAGATCATTTCAGACTTTTGAAGTCAGAGCAGAATCAGAACATTTACTACTAGTTATTATTTCCATCATAAAGTCAGCCAAACTTCCAAGCAAATACAAAGTTAAGGTGGAGCCTGGTGTTTGCTTGTTTTTAACCCCGTGCTCATACTGTGTAGCTCATTTGGGTGAATATTTTCAGGATATGACTGGTTTTTAATCCGCGAATAAACACAGCCTTTGTGTGCGCAATACCTTCTAATTAGTGAATCTAAACCTGGATTTTCAGTCTAGATTAGCATGCATGGTGCTTTACATAGCGAGTCTAACCCTTTACTGTTTTGTGTAGTGCAGTCTGATTAAATCAAATTGTACTCACGTGTCTTGAAGACTCAGAAAAGTATGGTTCCTCGGCGCTTTCCCTCGCACAGCACCCACAGTAACTGTCCCTCCATGTGCTCGTAGCGAATTTCTTCTGCCAGATAAGCTGCTAATAAATTTCACTGACAGTCAGGGGGACAAGTATGACAGCCCCACGAGCGCTCCGGAGGCGCGCGCTGGGGTTCAGAGCGCGTGAAAGAGATCCGCTCAGTAAGGTCAACAGGAGGGCGTATTATGTTTGCGACAAACTCCCTTTTCCTCTCAGAATTTAGACACGCAGTTTAACGGTTTAAGACTTAAGTCTTAAATATTATCTGCCTTGAAGCTTCCATTTAAGAAGATATTTAAAAAATAAACAAGTTTTGCGTCCAAAACGACTCTCGCCCTTTTTATTCCTGCCTGAAATTAATAACAGGTAAAATGAAGCAGTAAGAAGTGGAACTGGTTCTAACGTGCTTTAGCTCTGGGAAATTTCATGCTAGACGAAAAAAAAAGCACAAATGAAAGATACCTTTCCTGCTCTGGCAGTTTAAGGATCGCATTGCATTAAGTCTATCATTCCAAAGATCGATATCAGTTTTAACAGGCGCCCGGATCATCAAAACATTTAAGAGGCAGTGCCGCAGGAAAAATATGTGAAATTCAACATAGGGATCTGTAGTTCAATCCTTTATGTGACAGTGTGAGAAAAAAATGTAACATTTTAATCAGTATTGTATAGTAAACTATATATGTCGTTTTTCTATGATTAACCAATTAGAGAGTTTAAAAAATAAAAATACACCAAATCATGAATTATGCAGAATGCAGCACTGTAGCCGTAGTCAATCACTCCATCTCACTGTAAGAGCAACGGGACCCATGTCGTGCGGTAAAATGTTCTGTAATGTTCAAACTTCACTATTGTGCACGCACCCCCAATTATGAGAATCAGACCTGCCTCGGCTCGGCTCTCGAGACTTCCTGAACCAGTTGTATTCATCTATCAATAAGCGGGCCACATGGCAGGGTAATCTAATCAACTCTGCAGACCTTCATTCTTCCTCTGGCGAGAGTCCACACAGAACAGGAAACCTCTCTGGAGATGAAACGTTCACGGTCACAATGGGAACAATGAACTTTTCTTATTCTGTTTGTTAAAATACTTTATGGTGACAACAGAAGGTATGGGCAGAAATCTGTGCCATCAGAAACTGAATTTGAATAAGTTAAATTTGAATTTGAATTACTCGGATTGAATCTGAATTGTAACTTGAATGAAAGCTTTTGAAAACTGAATTTGAATTAGTCTAATTTGAAATTGAATTTATGGTTTGAAAATGAATTGATTTGCTTTGAAACTGCATTTTATCCTTTAAAAATTCAGCTCTCGAATAATTTCAGATTCACTTCTCACCATTCAGTTTCAGTTCTACAATTCAATTTCAGTTCCAAAATTCAGTTTTTGGGACTTACATCCGGTTCCGGTTCAAGCGCAGATTAATAGAACTACAGACTGATAGCGTTACTGACGGAATCTACAGCGTCTTGAGCTGAATTAAGACTTCAGAAGTCATTCGTCATGTCGAATGACCAGCGGATAAACTCTCAGGTTGGTAATAAATGTATTACATGTATAAGAACAAGTGTCATGTTAACAATTGATAGCCGACAGTAACCTTTATGCTTATTGTAGCTGCTAGCTAAAAACGCTAATTTAGCGTAGTTTGCCCTGAATTCAGCTTTGACAAACAAATATGATCGACTGTTTTAGTAGAATTCCAAAGTTGTCATCTGGTACCCTGTCAGAGCCCTGTATGCTTGCAGAGACCCCTACAGTAGGGAAACATGCAAAACGGTGTCCAAACCTTTGTATTTGAGCTTTATTTATGTCTTACACAGCACCCCAACTCTTTAGCTAACTTAATAACTTTAGCTAAAGTGAATAGTTAGTCTAATTCATTAGTGCAGCATTACTGGATCACCTGTTTGAAGTGATATAATATGATATACAACTATCACTGTGTTTAACTACCATAATAATTCTTAGGGTACTGAGTGCATGCTTATTAGTTGTTTTTTAAACATACTGCTCCATTGCTATGTTTGACAGGCTGAAGTTGTCGGGTCACCTCCTAAATCGACCATCTTTTACAGGTGTTTTGTGCCAGAAATGGAGTGTCCACTGAAGACTGAAGATACTGAATCTCTCACGCCGTGCCATTGATCCCTCTTGTGCCTTCATCTAGACAAGAGACATTAACTTAACCACTCTCACATGCTCTGTACCTACATCACCTTCCCTGATAGTCGTAGCTTGGCTCATCTGAGGGTGAAATTATAAGAATGTGTTATTTTGCAAAGTGCTCTCTAGGGTTCCTAAATAAAATATGGCATTGAGGTCATTTCTTTTGAATTAATCCTTCTTCTGAAATATAAGAACCTCTCCTGGTTTAAATGGCACTTTCTGTTCCTTACTTCCTGTTCCACTCCCAAACCCAAATAGATGCTGACAAGCTGACACCGTAATATGGAAGAGGGAGAGAAGCTGGAAAGGACTACTACAAATAAACCCAATGCCTAACAATGAAAATGTAAAATAAGAACAATAATAATAATAATAAAGATAAAAGATGAAGTAACAAGTTTTTTTGTTTTTTGTTTATTCCAAATGATCATCCAGATGTCTGTGACATGTGATGACAAACACCATAATGGAAGGCCTTTGTCATCACATGCTTAAACTCATCATATATTTTTGCATATGCTGAACAGGCAGTCAGACATGCTGTAACTGTGGGGTAGAAAACTGCATAAACACCATACGGCAGGGGTCTCAAACTCCAGTCCTCGAGGGCATGGAAAAGTTGCATGACACCGCCCTCGAGGACTGAGTTTGAGACCCCTGTCATATTCCATATGACAGGTGTGGTTGAACTTCATGAAGACTCTGAAGTTTCTCTTCTCTTCTGGCAGGACAGGAATGTCGCCTTGTCCTGTGAGCCACCGTAAGGATGTAATTAGAGTAGAACTGGAGTGTCACCGGCCTCAGGCTCTTCACCTTTTCAAAGACAAAGCAGTCATTTAGATAAAATATTCGATATTGTTTACCTGTAAATGCACAAAGAGAATTTAGAAATGTAGTTATTGTCAAGAGTGAACAAGCACTGATAGTGTAATTTACAGCTGTGGCCAAACGTTTAGAGAATGAGAAGTGTTGTTTGTTTATTTACAAAGTTTGCTGTGTCAGTGATAGTTGTATATCATATTATATCACTTCAAACAGAGGTGATCCAGTAATGCTGCACTAATTAATTAGACTAACTATTCACTTTAGCTGAAGTTATTAAGTTAGCTAAAGAGTTGGGATGCTGTGTAAGACATAAATAAAGCTCAAATACAAAGGTTTGGACACCGTTTTGCATGTTTCCCTACTGTAGGGGTCTCTGCAAGCATACAGGGCTCTGACAGGGTACAAGATGACAACTTTGGAATTCTACCAGAAACAGTCGATCATATTTGTTTGTCAAAGCTGAATTCAGGGCAAACCACGCTAAATTAGCGTTTTTAGCTAGCAGCTACAATAAGCATAAAGGTTACTGTACGGCTATCAATTGTTAACATGACGCTTGTATACATGTAATACATTTATTACCAACCTGAGAGTTTATCCGCTGGTCATTCGACATGACGAATGACTTCTGAAGTCTTAATTCAGCTCAAGACGCTGTAGATTCCGTCAGTAACGCTATCAGTCTGTAGTTCTATTAATCTGCGCTGAACGGAAACGGATGTAAGTCCCAAAAACTGAATTTTGGAACTGAAATTGAATTGTAGAACTGAAACTGAATGGTGAGAAGTGAATCTGAAATTATTCGAGAGCTGAATTTTAAAGGATAAAATGCAGTTTCAAAGCAAATCAATTCATTTTCAAACCATAAATTCAATTTCAAATTAGACTAATTCAAATTCAGTTTTCAAAAGCTTTCATTCAAGTTACAATTCAGATTCAATCCGAGTAATTCAAATTCAAGTTTAACTTATTCAAATTCAGTTTCTGATGGCACAGATTTCTGCCCATACCAGAAGCACCATTCTAACACTACTTGTTGCTTATTGCCATAGGCTCCTCATTCATATGTAGTTACATGCTATATTACATAATATAGGTGGATATGATAAAGTATTGTTTTGAAAGATTTGTTGTGCCAGTTGATCGCGCCCTTACCTTTCAGTTTTGACTTCAAAACACGCACTCTGGTATTTGTCTAGCACAACTTTCCTCTGAACTGGGATTGAGTATTGCTCACACGCACTGTGTGAACTGGATTGACAGGAGACGTGACACGCATTTTAGTCTGTCTTGTCTGGTCTTGAATTTACCCAAAGCTATTACACTCACAGGAGCGTTTACTGGGAAAGGGACAGGAACTGATGTTGATGGACTAAATTAAATGACCAACAAAAGATGCAATGTGGAGTAGGTCATTTGGATTAATTGAAACCTGGACATCTACGTCAGCAGGGAATGCTACAGTCCCTAACCACTTATATATTTTAGTCTGGAAAATGTCATTAGTGATGGTATTTTTCATAACAGAATGCTTTGGTTGCATTGACAAGGTATAGCCTGACTTTTCCAGAATGAGTACACTGTGAATGAAAACAAAGTATAAAACATAAAGTGCAGTTTTCCAAAAAGCATTTATTACCAAACACACCTGATGGTCACTCTACCAACGAGAGTGGACCTGAAACTCGAAACATTTTGAAAACAGTCCAGTATCGCTCGTAGTTCTAGATAAAAACATATCTAAAGGTGGATTCACAGTGCTCTATTATAATCAGAACACCAAATGGATACATACATTGGATACATACATAATGGCATGAAAAGTACAGCAGGTTCCTTTTTGCACCTGTAGAGGTCAGCTGATTTTTTTTTTTTTTTTTTAAAGAAATCATCTGTTTCTATATTCCACCTCAATTGTAAACAGGTCAAAATAGGTTTGGGTAGAATCTCAAACCCTCAACAGAGTCATCTCTACAAAGGTGTCCCATCTTCTCAGCCAGCAACAACCTGGACATGAGGAGTGAAGAAGGCAAATAAATTACAACATGACAAACTGCAGCAACAAAGAACTACAAAATATGAGACACAGATGAGTATTTCACGCTTCTACACCATGACGATAAAGTAAAACTGACTGACATGATGTGCTAACTTACCGCTCTTTTGACAGAAGAACAGAGAGACCCAAGAGCTTTGCAAACTCCTCTGCAGTCAAGGAACCTTTCTCTGACACCTGTCCAAGACAGGAAGAGATACAGAATCGGTTATAAATGTATCGGTTTTCTCTTAACCTTCAGAAAACGTGTAGTTGAACGCTTGTTCACACTTGTTGGAGCAGTGTCTGTACTGCACAGATTAATTACAACCTGGTCACAGCTTTGAACTGTTCTTGGTTAGAAGAAAGCAATTGCTACTTATTCACCTTTGTTTTCTGTTGTGAAATAACTGTCTGTTGACTGAAATCAACTTAGTTTAATGCAATCCATAAATCAGTATCATAGATTAGATTACCTAGTGAAGTCATTTAAAGGAGTAGCCAACTTAGCCATTTAGTATTTTCCTAGCAATAACAAGGTTAGACAACTTGCAGTAATTTCCCTGAAGTTGGTAGGCCAGCCTGGTAAAACACGGGGACTCAGGGGTTGGCGGGTTGTTGTGGTGTGGTGTATTTGCGGCTGGCAGCTTGAGAGCTGCAGCCGTGTGTAATAAAATGGCTCAAAACTGTCACCAGTGGGCTCGCCGTGTCTCATTCGCACCACAATAGAATTATACATTTTTGTGCTATAACAAAGAGTTCATGTTAAGTCTATGCTGTGCTGGGAGAAGATCATTTGCTGACATCAGTGGACTGAGTTTTTAAGCTTACTCTAGCCAGTGTTTTACACTAGCTTGCAGTGTGGCAGTAAAGGGAAGAACTGAGTAGAGTCTAACCAATATCAGAGTTTTTAGACCAATACCAATACCGATATTTGATAATTTAAAAATCTGATATACTGTCCAGTATTTTTAAATTTTCTGTCAGACACTCAAAACATAAACAGATTTCCCTAACATTTGTTATCTGTAGCTATTAATTTACTTGTTGGCCCAATTCTGGTCCGATCAGCTGTTTGTTGTGTTTGTGGTTCCAAACACATCGCAGAACGCTCTCTGGTGAACGAACTGTGAAAGCTCAACACTCATGACATGGTTGAATAGTGTTTCTTCTGTCTCGTCTTTAGTTAAAAAAAAAAAATCAATTATCAGCCATTATAAATGCTGACACTGATAGATCAGCAAATAGCCAATATTCCCAATATCGCCACAACAGCTCATCTGGCTCCATCTCAACCTCTCCACTAACGCCCTCATACAGAAGTACAGTCCTCATCTAGGCAGCCTATCATATGCTTTCTCTACAGCCACACACAGTCCTTCTGATTTTCTCTATAATTCTCTATCAGGACTAAAATGTAAACATCCCATCTGTAGTGCCCTTTTTTTGCTTCCTGATTCATCAGCTCCTTCCATCTTAGCACACCCTCTTCACTTTTTAGCACATTTTCCATCTTTATCCTTAATTAGCCTAACCTGCTGCACATCCTTTCCAGCTTGGCCTCTCTGTCTAGCCAATATATACAAGTCATTTTCCCCTTCCTTTGTGTCCAGCCTCACATAGAACCTACTTTTCCTTTGGCACCTCTCTCATTGCCATATGCTCCCAATACTCCTGTCCACTTTCTTTATTTCCTTGACTATCCCAGTTTTTTCTTTGTTAACCTCTTCCTTTTCATGACAAAACTCAAGCCAAGTCCTTTAAATAGACACCAGCCCACATACTGTTATGTGCAAATACAAGGTTGTTACACGTAAACTGCTTTACATTCCAATTCACAGCACCTTTAAATTATTTAGATCATTTTGATAAGTAGTGGAATGTGATGTTTAGTCACCCTAAAGCATGATAATGTCACAGACTATATTATGACTGTAACAGTTAAAGCTTACATTGTCCAGTGCTGAGGCTATCATTTCCTCTTCACTGTGAGACTGCAGCTGGACCACCATCACTCCGCTATCAAACACACGCAACCTACACACAAGATGAGATATGAGAAAAAAGGGGTTAAGTGTGCATGTAAGGAATAGAGACCATTTTTAGGGTTTTGGGCTGTTTTATTAAATAATATAGACAGCTATAGCAACTAGCTTGTAGTGCTGGGATCAACTTTGTACGCAAACAGTAAAACAAGCCAGTTTTTTTTTTTCTGAAACTGAGAAGTAACAGGAAATGACAGCTGCTGGCCTGGACAGCCCTTCAATCAACAGGAAGCCTGGCAGGAAGAGTCTGGCCTTTGTGAAGTAGGCACCAATCTAGCACTATAGTAACATAGCCTGTCTCTATTCAAATTAATTTAGTGCACACCTAATTTAAATAGAATACAAAGAGAAATGCAACTCAAACTCACCTCAACGGGAGCTTCAATGACTCAAACATTTTGCACGCATTCACCAAATCTTCTGGGGATAACAGCTATGGAAAGAGGAAGAAAAATAACCAAAGACTTTTGTGTGTAGTGTGGAAGTACAAATTTCTATGTTGTGTTACAGTTATGAGTGCATTTTCGAAGCATTACCTCCATCCCTCTAGCACGGTTGACGAGACAGTACACCTCTGTGAGAGCCATCATACCTCCACGTTCCTGTGAGAGTGGGAGTGGGAGAAAGAACGTGAGAGAAACAGGATCATGAAGAGAATAAAATAAAAGCAACTAACTAAATATGAAAGGTATCTCTTTCTTTCTGTTTCTTGCACACAGAAACAGAAAAAAACCCACCTCCAGAGGGGCCTGCAGCATATCTCCCAGTTGCTTAGCCAATTGCATGTGATAATGTGTACCGGATCCATGCGTTTCTCTGGTAACAGGGTTAGCAATACCCATGCTCAAGAGGTATGCCTTAAACCGTATTGTCTATAGAATAAAACATGAGAATAAATAAAAACAAGCTGCTAAAAAAGTAATTTTAGAGTAACAATTTTCTAAAACGCTAAGGTAACCGTATCATGCGATAAAACGTGTTGTGTTAAATTTGTACATCAGATCTGAGATGAGATGATTCTGTAAGATGTGAGGAGGATTATGGTACAGTGACTTGAAAGTACACATATTATCCTTTTATGTTTCTGTCTCATCATGTTGGCAAACTCTTTACCTCATCTTCTGTTATGTCTCCCTGCTTGTCTTTGATCTTGTTGGCTATAGATCTGGAGAGCTCCACCATCTCTTTGGCCTGTTAGGAAGAGAATCATGAAGAAAATCCCACTAAGGAAATGAGTTTTACACAGCTCTGCTATTTATGATTATATAAATTTACACATATGTCAATGGATAACTTAAAGTTTCCCTAATTCTGTTATAAATCAGCAACTATAGAAACATGTAAACATGCAAATGAGAGCTTCCTTACCTTCACCATCAGCTTACTGAGGTCCTCAAAGGCCTGAAAAGCAGAGACTGAATGGGTAATGGCTTTCAAAATTGTTGACAATTAAATAAACCACAAAACTTCATGGCTGCAGATATAATTTACATGTCATTCCACAGCAAACCCCCCACCCCTGTAGCTGGATATAAAACATACTTCCTAACTTTAAACCCCATTTTTTTAAAGGCTATACTTGCCATGTATTTATATCTGTGTCATTTGGATTAAATCTGTATTTTTAAATATTGATATATCATAATGTATTCAACAGAGGTTATATAAACAACTTTCCAGTTGCCTTCCAGAGTGTCACAGTGGCTGTGGTCAACTTGCTTTGCAATACCGTCCAATGTTGACAAGTTTTTACAGAATAAAAAAAAAATAATAAAAAAAAAAAATAGAAAGTCCAAAGCCAAACCAAATTTATTTTAAAATATATTCACAGTTAATTTAGTCAAAATGGCTTTGGTTAAATACAAGACCTCAGCTAAGGGTTTCAAGGAGATGGTGATGGATTTTATACATAACTATAACTCTGCATCAGAGAGAGTATACCATAATTCCAGTTCTGGCACATTTCTCACTGTTTATTTTTCCCCCATTACCTCAGAAATGTTTTTGTCTGTTTCTTTCCTCTTCTCCTCGATCTTCCTCTCAATGCCAACAATCCCCACTGCACGTGTCTTTCCTGCCTACATGACCACAAAGGAAAAGAAAAAACACACAATCAAGTTAAACACCGACAATATGTCTCAAAGGACAAGGAAAGACAAAAACAAACAAAAGAAATCCAGGAGGGAACTCTTTATGGTCAGTTGTTGTTATGGTACATAAGTGAATTTTACTGACCATTATACTGTTCAACAAAAAATTAAGTAATGTACTTTTAGGAGACACATGACCTAATGCAAGTGGAATGACTTCTTGCACTAATTTCTGCGAAACACTAAATCTAATTTGATGCATATAGATACTTAAAAAAAAAACATTGGAAAAGTCAAAATGTCAGGCAGTAGTTCTTACTAATTGTTAAAAACTGAAAGGTACAAGAATTAAGTGCCAACACTGCCCTCGTGTGGAACATATCTTACACTGACAGTGGCTCCAACCTTCATTTTATCATATACTGAACTGTTACGGTACATGGAAGTTGCGTGTATACGCTGGTGAGTGAAAACAATGTGCCACCTACACCTAAAAATCCCCATAAACATAATAGAGCACAAAGGACAGATGGTTATCAGTGAGGAAACACGGGGTGCTCTTTTGTTTCTAACCTGAGATCCAGTTCCTGTGGGGATGGGCTGTGAAACTGGTGTATTCTCCCACCTTTTCTTGGTCATCTCTTCAGTGAGCCTCCTGTAAAACTGCAAGGAAAAACAACAAAACAAAGCCATGTCAGTTCTAAGTCATCAAAAAAAAAAAGCAGTACAAAAAGTGAAAATGAGGAAGTTGAATCACTA